>NW_013673025.1:15500-26562 GCF_000517525.1 Limulus polyphemus | reverse complement strand
GCAACAATATTTTAGTTTGTGGTTAGAACTAAAAGGTTAGCGCCATAACTAAATAACTAAAAGGTGGTTAGGGCGCTCGACTCGCAATCTGCGGGTCGCGAGTTCGAATCTCCGTCCCACCAAACATGCTCGTCCTTTCAGCCGTGGGGCATTATAATGTGACGGTCAATCCCACTATTCGTTGATAAAAAGAGTAACCCAAGAGTTGGCGGTGGGTGGTGATGACTAGCTGCCTTCCCTCTAGTCTTAGGGACGGCTAGCGCAGATAGCCCTCGTGTAGCTTTGCACGAAATTCAAAACAAACAAAACAACTTCCTTTTCTAAAAATGACAATTTTTATTGTTTCTTTCAAAGGTAAACCTAATTTCTTTGTTCATCGAACATCTGGAGTATCCTTCCATATTACAAAATAATAGTCAAAAAGTTTTTAGGTAACTTCAAAATTATCTTGAAATACTTAGATAATATATTAAATAATTTCAGTTCGAACAATCCCACCAGATGGAGTAACTTTGGTGCTTTGGTTGTATACATACATATGTATAAGTATTACAGTTGGAACCTCATTGTATTTAGAACTAGGCTGTAAATGCAACCTTCCTATGTCTATTGAAACACTGCATTAAGAATACAAGAACATAAGTAAAGAAATTACTTTTCAAAAAAAGAAGTAAGGGGTATTGCAAAATAAACCACACTCTTACTCCCGAAGTAATGACAAACTTGATAGGACCGCGAATATTATCACTCGTGAGAAAACGTCATTTCAACGTGCTCTTGGGTGTTTGACTCTAAGACTTTCATTTTTGCGAAAACTTTTGAATCATGGTGCTCACTAGAACTCAGGATCGTGTCGCTTCGGGATGGCTCAGAAACTAGTCGCAGACATGCCCCGAGAATTCAAGCCTTCCAATCGACACATCGGAATGCCATATTTGAAAATTCCGATTAATGTCTCAAAGTTTCAGAACTGTTGAATTTGAAAGTGTGGTCCGTGAAAAAGTGGTGGAATGTGGATTGAGAACTCTCCAGATTTAAATCCCGCCGAAAATGTCGGAGCTTTCATTCAACAATGCACAGAAGAAATGTTGGAAACTTTGCCTGAATCCAAGGGACACAAACGAAAAACCTCGTGTTCTTACTGATGTGCTCACAGAGACAGCCACAAAAACAGACATGTTTGTTGCACTGCTGAAATATTTTGCAAATCGATTAAAACTCGTTCGTGAGAACAATGGTGGCCCAATCAAGCGATATTGATATTTGGAATTACTTTTTTGATTGAATTAAAATCTTATTTTATTTTGTTATGCTCTCGGGGAAAAAAGTTTGATTTATTTTGCAACGCCCCTTAAATGTAGGGATGGCATTTACATCATCCCTACAAAATAGCTGAGACAAGAACTAACATATAGCAATATGTATATATATATAACTATCCAATCACAATTAAGTTTAATTTATCTTGATTTTGTCTGTCAACACTCTATTACGCTCTATGCCTGTGCTGTTATGTAGGGATGATGCAAATGCCGTCCCTACTATCTTGTTTCTTTTTGTTTTGAAGGATTGACATTTACTTCCTTTCTTGAAAAGTTTTTTTTTCACTTGTATATAAATACAAATGGTTCGTACGTTATTTCAAAATGATTTTGGATATTCAAATGAGCAAGTCACGTGACAACTACAATCGATATAAATTCTTGATGTAAAAAATGTAAAAAAAAAACTACATTTCGACATTATTTGATGTGTCGTAAATAATGTGATGCTACCGAAAATTGATCGCTTTTGGGAAGAGTGTGTAACAGTCATTTCTTACGCAAAATATTCACACACTCTGATCATAAAAATGTGATCAGTCTGGGATTTAGAATTTTCAAGACGGGATATCGCTTGTACTTAGTGGCACTGGAAAACAAAGGAATGTGGATCAATGTGGGATACGAAGACCATATAGAAAGAGTCTTGCAACACGTTGTATCCCAGTCATTGTAAACAAAGTGTGGCATCTTGTAACAGGTGAGAATCCACGAATACAAAGATCAGTGATAAAAGTTGTCCACCAAGCAGTTGTATATAACATAATCAAGAAGGACAACTGTGTGGAAAAACGACACAAGTCATGCATACACAGTTGTATCTACGACGTATCCGTTAAAATGTCGTACTACTCAAGAAGCTGAAGATTGAAACAGGTATTCATATAATTCCATACGAAGGCATACCGATCAAGTCGCCAGACGTAGCTCCTAAGAATTCATATTTCATTCTCGTACACTTGATGAATTATGCAAACTTACAGGGAGGAATGGTGTACTTCGGACATGACAGCCAGATTATGGAGCCTTCTGTATTAAAAACTACGCTGCAGAGCTATTGTTAAGACGTCAAATAGAGCAAGACCGCACTTTGCGACATTGGCTGTAATGATGGGGTGAGCCTCCAAAATATTTTTAATATAACACACCAAATCCCTGTTTTACTTTTAAAGTTTGCTTTGCACTTTGACCTGTTGATGATGATTCAGAGCAACACAAATAAGATACAAAATGTTAGAAACAGACAATCTGGACAAACTTGAATATAAAAACAAGTCTGGGCCTGGCATGTCCAGGTGGTTAGGGCAATCGACTCGCAATCTTCTGGTTGTGAGTTCGAATCCCCGTCTCACCAAACATGCTCACACATTCAGCCGTATGGGTGTAATAATGTTACGATCAATCCCGCTTTTCGTTGGCAAAAGATTAGCTGAAGAGTTGGCGGTGGTTGATGATGACTAATTACTTTTCCTCTAGTCTTTTACTGCTAGATTAGGTAAGGCTAGCGCAGATAACTCTCGTGTAGTTTTGCGCGAAATTCCAAACAAACCAAACAAAAAACACGTTTAGTACACGGTTCAGTTTATTACATATTGTTTACTTTTTTCTGATTACATACAAACACGAAACTATGAAATTACTTTCAAGACGATTCTCTTTTCACTACAACAAGATGAAACACGGAAACATTTATTTGTATTTTCTCTCTTAGCATCTTAGCAGTGTCCAGTTAAATACTGTAATAAAAGCTTGTTTCTCGAGGTTAAACTGGTGGTATTAGTTTTTGTTTTGTTTTTTGGACAACATGTAATAGATGTTTGGTTCAAATAAGACTTCAGTTACCAGGAGCATCTGTATATGATCTCACCTCTTAGTGGAAATAACCAGCTTCGTGGGTTTCAGGAAATAGCGAGAGTGGAAACGGAACCAGTACATTATTAATCACGAAAGAATTTCCTAAATGGCGTTCTTTCACGTTTGGTCATTCAGACTTTTGAAGTCGTTATAGAGGGCGTTCAGTAAACAAGTGGCTCCGAAATGAGTTAGAAACGACCAGAACTGCACTGACTCAATACGCCAACTAAATGAGACGGAAACATTTAGGAGGAAAGCTTGTAATACATGTGTACACTGATGCAGCGGAAAAGCTATCATGAATATATACAACATTGCTGCGATTAACACTAGTTCCTTTGTGTGTTCTTCATTTTCATTTTTATGTTATGCAATTTTTTTTTGTAATTCATCATATGCAAGTTTGTTTTCTAAGCCACAGGCAGACAGACAAATATTAAAATGTCTTTTCTCCTGGTCTTCCAGTTGTTCAGCTGTAAATATTAGTGGTTATAACGTGGTGAGCATAGAACAGATAACTCTTTGTTCAACTTTGGGCTTAACAGCAATATATCAAGCAAACAATATTTTCTTCTGTCTGATCATAGCGATCAGTACTTAACAAATGTGGGCCAGGCGTGGCCAAACGATTGGCGTGAAAGACTCTGAATCAGAAGTTCCATGGTTCAAGTCCCGTTGACGCAAAATCTCGCTCCGCAATTTTAAGCCCTTGATGCGTTATAAGAGTGACGATCAA
The DNA here is from genome assembly GCF_000517525.1 of Limulus polyphemus. NCBI lineage: Eukaryota > Metazoa > Arthropoda > Merostomata > Xiphosura > Limulidae > Limulus > Limulus polyphemus. Next base: position 22,650 of record NW_013673025.1, on the reverse strand, counting down.
ATCCACCTATTTGATTACAGTAGCTCAAAAGTTGGGGCGGTGGACACTGTTGAATAACTGTCTTCCTTCCAGTCCAGCAGTTCAAAATTAGTTATGCGCGAATAAAAGAAACGAATTAAATGAATTGAACTTTATTATTATTGTGCAAACGTGTTGAAGACAAGCATGGCAGAGATTCAATCAGCTTTTTAAAATCTTCAACATAATGATGTAATCAACCGCATTTAATAGGCTTAAAACTAATGTTTTTCTTAGCTTACTCAAACAACTGTCAAATTTCAACTCTCGGTCTATATATATAATATTCTACAATAGGTATTATTAAACTCATCAATAAACTCCATTCTTTATCAAATAACACTCAAAACTCGTCTCTCTATAACGTCTTATTACTTTACCCCATCATTCACTTTGACTTTAACACCCAAAACTCAACTACCTATAACATCTTATTACTTTCCCTCATCATTCACTTTGATTTAACACCCAAACTCAACTCTCTATAACGTCTTATTACTTTCCCTCATCATTCACTTTTGATTTAACACCCAAAACTCAACTCTCTATAACGTCTTATTACTTTCCCTCATCATTCACTTTTGATTTAACACCCAAAACTCAACTCTCTATAACGTCTTATTACTTTCCGTCATCGTTCACTTTGATTTAACACCCAAAACTCAACTCTCTATAACGTCTTATTACTTTCCCTCATCATTCACTTTTGATTTAACACCCAAAACTCAAACATTTTATTGTGGTTCAAGCTAATTACAACTAATAAACTTTTAGAGAAATGAATTTTAAAAACTTTGTCTGCAAACAAATAAAACTCACATGAAACGTTTTCTTTGAGTTTACCCCAAAGTACTACAGTAACAAAAATATACATTTTTAGTTCACACATTTTCAACTTGACAGTTTAATGTTTATTTTTCTTTAGAAATAAATTAAACTCTGACAGTATAATTAACCATTGAAGTTCGGTTTGTTATCAAAACGTTCAATAATATTGACTTTATTTTTTCATCTTATTTGGAAAAATTCACGTGTATCAATTTTCAGGTCTCTATTTCTATAGTTTAAAGTTAATATAGAGTAAATGTAGGTTAACTGCAGTAAAGATAAATACATATATATTGTTTAATAAATTTACTAAATGGTCTCTGAACTCTGTTAAAGGAAATCGAACTCTTGAACGTTTTAACAGTTAAAACTAATATATATTTACTTTTTCAGGTCTCTATTTCTATAGTTTAAAGTTAATATAGAGTAAATGTAGGTTAACTGCAGTAAAGATAAATACATATATATTGTTTAATAAATTTACTAAATGGTCTCTGAACTCTGTTAAAGGAAATCGAACTCTTGAACGTTTTAACAGTTAAAACTAATATATATTTACTTTACTATTCTGTCAAATAAAGTCTTGAATGTTTAATGAATAAATAAGTAAAAATAAATTTAGCTAACAACGAGATAGGTAAAATGAATTTTCATAACCTTAAGTAGCTTATGTCCTAGTTTTGTATCTTATTTCTTGGCATATCAGACGTAGAGTTTGTCTCTACAGATATCATATCTCGGTTCTCACAAGTTTTAATGTTATTAAACTGTCCTTTATTGTGTAAAATCCTAACTTTAATGACCACATATGACCAACAGCAGAACGAGTTTCTAGAATCCGGAATCTCAGACGGCGGAATGTTCTTCGTCAGGCATTTACTAGACAACCTAATTATGCAAAGTTGTTTCTATGTACTTCATACAGGAATGTTGTGTTACTCCTGTACATTCATATATATATATCTTATATTTAAAATATGTCACATGAAATTTGATTGTTCTTGTTTTAGTCCTCTCTGTAACACTTGAAGAATATTATAATTAGGAATTTTCATTTATGAATCTACTTGTTTTAAAACGTTTTTTTTTATATTTACGTCAAAACCATGAATAAACTTTAAAATGTGATTAAAAAGTTAACACACAGGATCACATACAAAAGTTGTAATGGTTTTCAAACGAGACCCAAAACTCTAGCGCTTTAAAATGTTATTAAAAAGTTAGCACACAGGATCACATACAAAAGTTGTAATGGTTTTCAACTGAGACCGAAAACTCTAGCGCTTTAAAATGTGATTAAAAAGTTAGCACACAGGATCACATACGAAAGTTGTAATGGTTTTCAAACGAGACCCAAAACTCTAGCGCTTGAAAATGTGATTAAAAAGTTAGCACACAGGATCACATACGAAAGTTGTAATGGTTTTCGAATGAGACTCAAAACTCTAGCGCTTTAAAATGTGATTAAAAAGTTAGCACACAGGATCACATACGAAAGTTGTAATGGTTTTCAAACGAGACCCAAAACTCTAGCGCTTTAAAATGTGATTAAAAAGTTAGCACACAGGATCACACACGAAAGTTGTAATGGTTTTCGAAAGAGACCCAAACCTCTAGCGCTTTAAAATGTGATTAAAAAGTTAGCACACAGGATCACATACAAAAGTTGTAATGGTTTTCAAACGAGACCCAAAACTCTAGTGCTTTAAAATGTGATTAAAAAGTTAGCACACAGGATTACATACAAAAGTTGTAATGGTTTTCAAACGAGATCCAAAACTCTAGCGCTTTAAAATGTTTATATTTAGAATGTTTCACTTACAGACTTAAAGAATGAGCTTCTGACACGTGGTTGAATTCTCAAAGTATTCTAGTATTGTCGAAATGTGTAAGAATTTTAGCCTAATTGTTTTCAATAAAACATATAGCTTTGCATCAAATAAAGAGGAGTTTTTAACAAGTTCGATATATCTTACGCCAGACAAGGCCTAATGCGAGATACAAACATTTGTCTTTGCTTCGTTTTTATTTCTGTTGTCTCTCCATTATCTAAAAGCAGTCTTCCCCTTGTTAGGCTGTGTTTTAGTTCCTAATATTTTATTCGTATCTGCAATCAAGTGAATTGCATCTTTGTGCCCTAGGCTTAAGAATCCCCCCAGGAGTTGTTCATGGGTTGGAGATTACGTTATATAATAATGTACTAATCAGTGACACTTGCTAAGTATAGTCAGCGTAAACTACAGTATTACATTTTCAACGTCTTTTAAGCAATTGGTGGAATTTATTCCAGCTCTATTTAAGAAACACAAATAGAGATTTTTTTATGACTCTGAACTTACACGCCAAAACTTTGAGTTTAATGTTTTTCTGCACTGATTAAACTTTAGATTTTTTTGTTTTTAGATCCGCTTGGTTTCGTCAAGAAAAGAAAAAAAACTCAGAAACTACATTCTAAAAAATATATATATATCCGTATTCTTTAACAGTAGTGAAACAAGGAATAAAAATAAAGGCAAATGTTACAACCTAGGTTAAACAAAGACTCGTTATTGTAAGATTACATATATATATATATATATTCATATACTAGTTGCACGTTTAGTTGCTTGGTATCCTTATATCAAAGCTAAAAACCACTTTGAAATAGCGACTTTTGCATTATTTTCCATTAAGCCTTATCTTGTGCTAAATAAATTATTTACTGGCCAAAGAAGCTCCATAAATCAAGAAATGATTTATAGAGGAAACTTTATCGTGTTGGGAGATCTTACTCCAACAGTACAGATCATATTGTTCCACAGAAGAATATATATATGTATATATACCGAGGTTTATCTAAAAGTTATAAGTTATTGTCTGGTTGGCAATAAAGCAGAATACCTAGAGGACAAAAAAAGAATAAAAATAGTTATTTGTTTGATTGGAAAACTTCAAATACTCTGATTTCCAGCTCATTTTTTCCTTGATTTGTTTAAATTGAGTACTCATTGTTTGATGAAAAGTCTCGTGGAACCTATAAATCTATATCTTCCAAGGTAATGTTATAAGAAATGCCCTTAGGTGTACTGCACATGTCAGCTCTGATGAGATATTGATGTGTGAATATATTGGGTCATTTCAGTACATAAAAATGCCCTTGTGGCACAATCTTCTATTGATTTTGTTTTGATGTATATATATATTGATTACTGTGTTGCAGATCATCTGAATTCAGATTGATGCAAATAGTACAATATGAAAAACATCAAACAGCCTCTGTATTTTCTGAACAACAAAAGTTTTAAAACAGGTCGTATTTTTTTTATTTTTTTTTGTCCTTTACGAATCAAAATATAAAGATGCTTTGTAGGTTCCCATCGATAGACTTCGAAAAGAAAAAGTATAAAATACTTTACGTAGGAGACTTCTTAGATATCCCTATTTTCTCAGACTCCATTAGTAAGAAACAAATCCGTTCTTCCAAAACCTGGAATATATCCAAACTTGGTCTGTGGAGAAGTGTGCATTCATGTAGATTATTTCTTCTCTATAAAAGTCTTGCTCAGCATCACGAGGCTTCTCTTTGCATAACCATTGATTTTAAGCTTCTTTTTTTTTCATTTCGCTGGCCACTACAACCAATAGTAATTTGACTTGCTAAATAATAATAATAAAGTTAACTTTTTATGTGACTATAAAAGACGTCTTATGTCATCCATATTTCGAAAATGCTGGTAAGTTTCCGCGATGCCGAGAAATACTAAAAATTAAAATCGCTCATTTCATATTTGATGAAATCGTCACTTAAGAAGAAAGTTTTGTAATAAAATTTTCAGCTATATTTCTTTACTAGTTCTCAGTTAAAGGTTGATAAAAACAAATTTAACGTTCTGGTAACAATTGTGTTAGTTTTCTTAATGACAACGCAAATAATTATGACTACTATCACTAAACGCTGACACAGTAACAAAAATATCAAAGGAAATAGTGACGATAATTACAATTATCTCACACTAGAAAAGCTGAAAAATTAAAACTATTTTCAATCTTACAGTGATTACGCGAACACGTTTTAAAAAGGAATTTTGCCTTCAGTTAAATATGACGCAAGATAAACTACTCTTAATCTAATTTAACATTCTCAGAGTATGAGAAATTAATTTCAACAGTTTTTGCTTCTGTCCTTTCAAACTAAACTGATGAGTACAGTTTATGCTTGGAACACAAAACCGATGGTTTTTCACATTTTAAAGTATGATTTGAAAATTCTAATGGTGTGACGTTTCTCTTTAGACAAAAACCAAAGCATCGTGTATAGAACCTTCGGTTTTGATCCACGATAACGTTTCGACACTCGAATAATACACCAACAATACAATTATGGTTTATGTTTATATATATATATATCATACTTTTTTTCATTAATTATATTCCACATGACGTGACATTCTGAAGAACGGAGCATTTACTGTTCTCCAAGGAAAACTTCGATACCAAATCTCAACTCATTTCGGACAAACGACTTCGTCTCAATATAAAAGGTAAAGTTATGAAAACACACACAAAACCCCTGCTATAAGGCCAGGCAAGTTAACTGGTAACACTAATATACAAACGCTGCTCCAAACTTCGAAATCAACTACAGTTTTCAACTGTCATGAGAAAAATGGCAGAATAAAAAGGATTCAAAGAATTTCCAGTCAACCATACACTTCCAAGTCTCCCAGTGCAGCTTCAAAGGAAATCTGAACCTATGGCCTGATTAACGTGGTTCGGAAGTAGTCGTATACTTACAGTGAAGCGTGTTTGTATGTGAACATTTTGTCAAAACGAGTGGTCTAAAATTGACCTCGCCATATTTTGCAGAAGTTTGTTATAATATAAATGTCTGAGGACGACTGACGATGGAAGAAGGCGAAACAGTTAAGAACCACTGTGTAATTCTTCAAGATTATTTGCATTAATATCACTTTGAAAAGAACTTGAAAGATAATGGCTGAAATAACATTTTCAAACGTTTGTGAAGAAAGTTGATTTACTCAAAAAGTACAAAACTTGCTAATTTCTGGTATTCTATTCCTTTTATGTTATTGGCCTTTGATATGTATAGGTGGGAATCATTTCTTGGCTTTTCATTTGTACATATGGGAATCATTTCTTGACCATTGAGTTGTACATGTAAGAATCATTTCTTGACCTTTCACTTGTACATATGTGAATTATTTCATGACCTTTGACTTGTACATATGGGAATCATTTCTTGGCCTTTGACTTGTACATACGGTAATCATTTTCTGACCTTTGAATTGTACATATGGAAATCATTTCTTGACCTTTCACTTGTACATATGGGAATCATTTCTTGACCTTTCACTTGTACACATAAGAATCATTTCTTGATCTTTGACTTGTACATATGGGAATCATTTCTTGGCCTTTGACTTGTACACATAGGAATCATTTCTTGATCTTTGACTTGTACATATGGGAATCATTTCTTGACCTTTGACTTGTACATATGAGAATCATTTCTTTACCTTTCACTTGTACATGTGGGAATCTTTTCTTGACCTTTCACTTGTACATATGGGAATTATTTCTTCACCTGACCTTTCACTTGTACATATGGGAATCATTTCTTGACCTTTCACTTGTACATATGGGAATCATTTCTTGACCTTTCACTTGTACATATGCGTGTAATTTTTTGACCTTTGTCGTAGCATACATTATTAGTATCCATTAATTACGAATTTAATTTTATTCACAAGAACCTACATTTTTTAACTCGGTTGGTATTAAATCTTGTAAAGTATGTGAATGATATAAATAAAATTATTAAGATTTAAAAGAAATGACAAAAATAAAGTACACAAAGCGTAGGTTGTTGTGAAAATATTTTGATTTACAAGAAATATACTGCTGCTCCAGCAACTGACCGTTTAGCTAATATATAGAAAAAAAGGCGTTGCGCCAATTTCTCAAAAGAATAATCTAATGTTCTAATACCAATTGATAAAATGCACGAAATGATTATTTACTTTCTCTGTTTTCATATTTTGCAACATTTTCTGATTTGGTATCCTAACAATTAACAATTCTTCAAAATGTATACTTGAATATAACCGTAGTGAAGAAACACACTTAATTATGTTCTTCAAGTGATTGGAATAAGTTACTAGGAACCCGAAGTTAGAATGAAAATAGTTTATAAACACGCAAGTTAGTTACTTTAGATGATTCACGATAACGTTTCGACAATCGAATAATACACCAATAATAATACACCAACAATACATTTATGGTTTATGTTTATATATATATA
>NW_013673025.1:10398-14592 GCF_000517525.1 Limulus polyphemus | reverse complement strand
ATTTCTTGACCTTTGACTTCTAGATATAAGAATCATTTCTTGGCGTTTGACTTTTCGATATGATAATCATTTCTTGGCCTTTCACTTGTACATATGTGAATTATTTCTTGAACTTTCACTTGTACATGTGGGAATCATTTCTTGACCTTTGACTTCTAGATATAAGAATCATTTCTTGGCGTTTGACTTTTCGATATGATAATCATTTCTTGGCCTTTCACTTGTACATATGGGAATTATTTCTTGACCTTTCACTTGTACACATGGGAATTATTTCTTGACCTTTGACTTCTAGATAAGATAATCATTTCTTGGCCTTTCACTTGTACATACGGGAATCATTTCTTGACCTTTGACTTGTACATATGGGAATAATTTCTTGACCTTTCACTTGTACACATGGGAATTATATCTTGACCTTTGACTTCTAGATAAGATAATCATTTCTTGGCCTTTCACTTGTACATATGGGAATCATTTCTTGACCTTTGACTTATAGATATGAGAATCATTTCTTGGCCTTTTACTTGTACATATGGGAATAATTTCTTGACCTTGGAGTTGTACATGTGGGAATCATTTCTTGACCTCTGACTTTTACATATGGGGATCATTTCTTGACCTTTCACTTGTACATATGAGAATCATTTCTTGACCTTTCACTTGTACATGTGGGAATCATTTCTTGACCTTTGACTTCTCGATATGAGAATCATTTCTTGGCCTTTCATTTGTTCATGTGGGAATTATTTCTTGACCATTGACTTGTACACATGGGAAGTATTTCTTGACCTTTGACTTCTAGATATGAGAATCATTTCTTGGCCTTTCACTTGTACATATGGAAATCATTTCTTAGCCTTTGACTTCTAGATATGAGAATTATACATATGGGAATTATTTCTTGACCTGGCCTTTCATTTGTACATATGGGAATTATTTCTTGACCAACTAAAATGGTTTATATATTGTTTCTGTTTGCTTACATTTATGCTCTCATTCTTTAAAAAAAACTTCCTATTAAAATGGTCCATTTATTGTTTCTCTTTGTTTATATTTATGCATTCATTCTTAAAAAAAGAAAATTACTTCCTACTAAAATGTTTCAATTATTGTCTCTGTTTGTCCACATTTATGTATTCCTTCATTAAAAAGAAACAATACCTCCTATTAAAACGGTCCATTTATTCTCTCTGTTTGTTTACATTTATGCATTCATTCTTAAAAAGGAACCAATACTTCCTACTAAAATGGTCCATTTATTTTCTCTGTTTGTTTACTTTTATGCATTCATTCTATAAAAGGAAAAATACTTCTTCCTAAATGGTCCATTTATTGTCTCTGTTTAGTTACATTTATGCATTCATACTTAAAAAGGAACCACTACTTCCTACTAAAATGGTCCATTTATTTTCTCTGTTTGTTTACTTTTATGCATTCATTCTTAAAAAGGAAACAATACTTCCTATTAAATTGGTGCATTTATTCTCTCTGTTTGTTTAAATTTATGCATTCATTCTTAAATAGGAAACAATACTTCCTTTTCAAAAGGTCCATTTATTGTTTTTCTTTGTTTACATTTATGCATTCATTCTGAAAAAGGAACCAATACTTCCTACTAAAATGGTCCATTTTTTTTCTCTATTTGTTTACTTTTATGCATTCATTTTTAAAAAGGAAACAATTCTTCCTACTAAAATGGTCAATTTATTGTCTCTGTTTGTTTACATTTATACATTCATTCTTTAAAAGGAAAAACTTCCTATTAAGTTGGTCTATATATTGTTTCTCTTTGTTTACATTTATATATATATTCATTCTTAAAAAACGAAATATACTTCCTACTAAAATGGTTTATTTTTTGTCTCTGTTTGTTTACATTTATGCATTCATTCTTAAAAACGAAAGAATACTTCCTATTAAAACAGTCCATTTGTTGTTTCTCTTTCTTTACATTTATGCATTCATTCTTTAAAAGTAAACATACGTCCTACTAAAATGGTCCATTCATTTCTCTGTTTTTATATTTATGCATTCATTTTTTAACAGGAAACAAAACTTCCTATTAAATATTTCCATATATTGTTTCTCTTTGTTTACATTTATGCATTCATTCTTTGAAAATAAAAATACGTCCTACTAAAATGGTCCATTCATTTTTCTGTTTTTTCTTTACATTTATGCATTCATTCTTTAAAAATAAAAATACGTCCTACTAAAATGGTCCATTCATTTTTCTGTTTTTTTTTACTATTTATGCATTCATTCTTCAAAAATAAACAATACTTCCTACTAAAATGGTCCATTTATTGTCTTTGTTTGTTTACATTTATGCATTCATTCTTAAAACAAAATACTTCCTACTAAAATTGTCTATCTATTGATTCTCTTTGTTTAAATTTATGCATTCATTCTTAAAAAAGAAACAATACTTCCTACTAAAATTGTCTATCTATTGATTCTGTTTGTTTAAATTTATGCATTCATTCTTTATAAAAGAAACAATACTTCCTACTAAAATGGTCCATTTATTGTCTCTGTTTGTTTACTTTTATGCATTCATTCTTTAAAAGTAAACATTCGTCCTACTAAAATGGTCCATTCATTTCTCTTTTTTTATATTTATGCATTCATTCCTTAACAGGAAAAAAAACTTCCTATTAAATATTTCCATATATTGTTTCTCTTTGTTTATATTTATGCATTCATTCTTTTAAAGGAAACAATACTTCCTATTAAAACGGTCCATTTATTGTCTCTGTTTGTTTATATTTATGTATTCATTCCTAAAAAGGAAACAATACTTCCTTTTAAAACTGTCCATTTATTGTTTTTCTTTGTTTACATATATAATCATTCTTAAAAAGGAAACAATACTTCCTTTTAAAACGGTCCATTTATTGTTTTCTTTGTTTACATATATAATCATTCTTAAAAAGGAAACAATACTTCTACTAAAATGGTCCATTTATTGTCTCTGTTTGTTTACATTTATGCATTCATTCTTAAAAGGAAAGAATACTTCCTATTAAAATGGTCCATTTATTGTTTCTATTTGTTTACATTTATGCATTCATTATTAAAGAAGGAAATATACTTCCTATTAAAATGGTCCATTTATTGTCTTTGTTTGTTTTCATATATGCATTCATTCTTTAAAAGGAAACAAAACTTCCTATTAAATATTTCCATATATTGTTTCTATTTGTTTACATTTATGCATTCATTCTTTTAAAGGAAACAATACTTCCTATTAAAACGGTCCATTTATTGTCTCTTTTTGTTTACATTTATGCATTCATTCTTAAAAAGAAAACAATAATTCCTACTAAAATGGTCCATTTATTGTCTCTGTTTGTCTAGTTTTATGCTTTCATTCTTTAAAAGTTAACATACGTCCTACTAAAATGGTCCATTCATTTTTCTGTTTTTTTTACTATTTATGCATTCATTCTTCAAAATAAACAATACTTCCTACTAAAATGGTCCATTTATTGTCTCTGTTTGTTTATATTTGTGCATTCATTCTTAAAAAGGAAACAATACATCCTGCTAAAATGGTCCATTTATTGTCTCTGTTTCTTAACTTTTATGCATTCATTCTCTAAAAGAAAACATACTTACTACTAAAATGGTCCATTTGCTGTCAATGTTTGTTTACCTTTATGCATTCATTCTTTAAAAATGGAAAGATACTTCCTATTAAAAAGGTCCATTTATTATCTCTCTTTCTTTAAATTTATGCATTCATTCTTAAAAAGGAAACAATACTACCTACTAAAATGGTCCATTTATTGTCTCTTTATTTTACATTTAAGCATTCATTCTTTAAAAAAAAACAATACTTCCTACTAATATGGTCCATTTATTGTCTCTATTTGTATACATTTATGCATTCATTCTTTGAAAGAAGACAATACTTCCTACTAAAATGGTCCATTTATTTCTCTGTTTGTTTACATTTATGCATTCATTGTTAAAACGAAATACTTCACACTTAAATTGTCCGTTTATTGTCTTTTTTTTTTACAGGTATGTATTCATTCTTAAAAAGGAAACAATACTTCCTCTTAAAATGGTCCATTTAATGTTTCTATTTGTTTACATTTATGCATTCGATTTTAAAAAGGAAACACCACTTCGTATTAAAATGTTTGGTTTTTTGTCTCTGTTTGTTTACATCTATGCATTCAT
>NW_013673025.1:8774-9464 GCF_000517525.1 Limulus polyphemus | reverse complement strand
ATGGTCCATTTATTGTCTCTGTTTACATTTATGCATTCATTCTTAAAAAGGAACCAATACTTCCTACTAAAATGGTCCATTTATTGTCTCTGTTTACATTTATGCATTCATTCTTAAAAAGGAACCAATACTTCCTACTAAAATGGTCCAGTTATTGTTTCTCTTTGTTTACATTTATGCATTCATTTTTAAATAGGAAAATATACCTCCTATTAAATTGGTCAATTTATTGTTTCTATTTGTTTACATATATGCATTCATTCTTAAAAAGGAAACAATACTTCCTATTAAAATGGTCCATTTATTGTTTCTCTTTGTTTACATATATGCATTCATTCTTAAAAAGGAACCAATACTTCATACTAAAATGGTCCATTTATTTTCTCTGTTTGTTTACTCTTATGGATTCATTCTTTAAAAGGAAAAATACTTCCTACTAAAATGGTCCATTTATTGTCTCTGTTTACATTTATGCATTCATTCTTAAAAAGGAAACAATGCTTCCTACTAACATGGTCCATTTATTGTCTCTGTTTGTTTACTTTTATGCATTCATTCTTTAAAAGAAAACATACGTCCTACTAAAATGATCGATTTATTTCTCTGTTTTTATACATTTATGCATTCATTCTTAAAAAGGAACCACTACTTCCTACTAAAATGGTCCATTCATTGTTTCCATTTGTTTAC
>NW_013673025.1:2047-7918 GCF_000517525.1 Limulus polyphemus | reverse complement strand
AATGTAAACAAACAGAGACAATAAATGGACCATTTTAGTAGGAAGTATTGGTTCCTTTTTAAGAATGAATGCATAAATGTAAACAAACAGAGACAATAAATGGACCATTTTAGTAGGAAGTATTGGTTCCTTTTTAAGAATGAATGCATATATGTAAACAAAGAGAAACAATAAATGGACCATTTTAATAGGAAGTATTGTTTCCTTTTAAAGAATGAATGGATAAATGTAAACCAACAGAGACAATAAATAGTCCATTTTAGTAAGAAGTAAAGTTTCCTTTTAAAGAATGAATGCATAAATGTAAACAAACAGAGACAATAAATAGACCATTTTAATAGGAAGTACTGTTTCGTTTTAAAGAATGAATGCATAAATGTTAACAAACAGAGACAATAAATGGACCATTTTAATAGGAAATATTGTTTCCTTTTTAACAAAGAATGCATAAATGTAAAAAAAACAGAGACAATAAATGGACCTTTTTAGTAGGAAATATGTTTCCTTTTTAAGAATGAATGCATAAATGTAAACAAATAGAAACAATAAATGGACCATTTTAAGAGGAGGTAATTTTTTCTTTTAAAGAATGAATGCATAAATGTAAAGAAACAGAGACAATAAATGGAACATTTTAGTAGGACGTATGTTTCTTTTAAAGAATGAATGCATAAATGTAAAGAAAGAGAAACAACAAATGGACCGTTTTAATAGGAAGTATTCTTTCGTTTTTAAGAATGAATGCATAAATGTAAACAAACAGGGACAAAAAATAGACTAGTTTAATATTAAGTAGTGTTTCCTTTTTAAAATCTAATGCATAAATGTAAACAAACAGGGACAAAAAATAGACCATTTTAATATTAAGTAGTGTTTCCTTTTTAAAATCGAATGCATAAATGTAAAAAAACAGAGAAATAAATATACCATTTTAGTAGGACTGGTCCATTTATTGTTTTTCTTTGCTTACATTTATGTATTCATTCTTAAAAAGGAAACAATACTTCCTACTATAATGGTCAATTTATAGTTTCTATTTGTTTACATTTATGCATTCATTCTTAAAAAAGGAAATAATACTTCCTCCTAAATTGGTCCATTTATTGTTTCTATTTGTTTACATTTAAGCATCCATTTTTAAAAGGGAAACAATACATCCTACTAAAATGATCCATTTATTTCTCTGTTTTTTTACATTTATGCATTCATTCTTAAAAAGAAAAAATACTTCCTACTAAAATGGTCCACTTATTGTTTCTATTTGTTTACATTTATGCATTCATTCTTAAAAAGGAAACAATAGTTCCTATTAAAATGGTCCATTTATTGTTTCTCTTTGTTTACATATATGCATTCGTTCTTAAAAAGGAACCAATACTTCCTATTAAATTGGTCAATTTATTGTTTCTATTTGTTTACATATATGCATTCATTTATAAAAAGGAAACAATACTTCCTATTAAAATTGTCCATTTATTGTTTCTCTTTGTTTACATATTTGCATTCATTCTTAAAAAGGAACCAATACTTCCTACTAAAATGGTCCATTTATTTTCTCTGTTTGTTTACACTTATGCATTCATTCTTTAAAAGGAAAAATACTTCTTACTAAAATGGTCCATTTATTGTCTTTGTTTACATTTATGCATTCATTCTTAAAAAAACAATGCTTCCTACTAACATGGTCCATTTATTGTCTCTTTTTTTTTTATGCATTCATTCTTTAAAATAAAACATACGTCCTACTAAAATGATCCATTTATTTCTATTTTTTTACATTTCTGCATTCATTCTTAAAAAGGAAAAATACTTCCTACTAAAATGGTCCACTTATTATTTCTATTTGTTTACATTTATGCATTCATTCATAAAAAGGAAACAATACTTCCTATTAAAATGGTCCATTTATTGTTTCTCTTTGTTTACATTTATGCATTCATTCTTAAAAAGGAAACAATACTTCCTACTAAAATGGCCATTTATTGTTTTTCTTTGTTTACATTGATACATTCATTCTAAAAAAGGAAACAATACTTCCTAATAAAATGGTCCGTTTATCGTCTATGTTTGTTTACATTTATGCATTCATTCTTTAAAAGGAAACAAAACTTCCCATTAATTTTGTCCATATATTGTTTCTCTTTGTTTACATTTACATATTCATTATTTAAAATGAAACAATACTTCCCATTAAAATGGTCCATTTATTGTCTCTGTTTGTTTACATTTATGCATTCATTCATAAAAAACAAAATACTTCCGACTAATATGGTCCCTTTATTGTGTCTGTTTGTTTACTTTTATGCATTCATTCTATAAAAGGAAACACATTTTTAGTAGGAAGTGTTGTTTCCTCTTTAAGGATGAATGCATAAATGTAAACAAACGAAGACAATAAATGGACCATTTTAATAGGAAGTATTGTTTCCTTTTTAAGAATGAATGCATAAATGTAAACAAAGAGAAACAATAAATGGTCAATTTTAGTAGAAAGTATTTTTCCTTTTAAAGAACGAATGCATAAAAGTAAATAAACAGAGAAAATAAATGGACCATTTTAGTAGGAAGTGTTGTTTCCTCTTTAAGGATGAATGCATAAATGTAAACAAACGAAGACAATAAATGGACCATTTTAATAGGAAGTATTGTTTCCTTTTTAAGAATGAATGCATAAATGTAAACAAAGAGAAACAATAAATGGTCAATTTTAGTAGAAAGTATTTTTCCTTTTAAAGAACGAATGCATAAAAGTAAATAAACAGAGAAAATAAATGGACCAATTAGAAAGTATTGTTTCTGTTTTAAGAATGAATGAATAAATGTAAACAAATGGAAACAATAAATTGACCATTATAGTAGGAAGTATTGTTTCCTTTTTAAGAATGAATTCATAAATGTAAGCAAAGAAAAACAATAAATGGACCATTTTAGTAGCAGGTATTCTTCCTTTTAAAGAACGAATGCATAAAAGTAAATAAACAGAGAAAATAAATGGACCATTCTAGTAGAAAGTATTGTTTCCTTTTTGAGAATGAATGCATAAATGTAAACAAACAGAGACAAAAAATGGACCATTTTAGTAGGAGGTAATTTTCCTTTTAAAGAATGAATGCATAAATGTAAACAAACAGAGACAAAAAATGGACCATTTTAGTAGGAAGTATTTTTCCTTTTTAAGAATGAATGCATAAATGTAAAAAAAAACAGAGAAATAAATGGACCATTTTAGTAATACGGATGTTTCCTTTTAAAGAATGAATGCATAAAAGTAAACAAACAGAGACAATAAATGGACCATTATAGTAGGAATATTTGTTTCCTTCTTAAGAATTAATGCATAAATGTAAACAAACAGAGACAGTAAATGGACCATTTTAGTAGGAAGTGTTTTTCCTTTTAAAGAATGAATGCATAAAAGTAAACAAAGAGAAACAATAACTGGACCATTTTAGTAGGAAATATTGTTTCCCTTTTAAAAATGGATGCTTAAATGTAAACAAATAGAAACAATAAATGGACCAATTTAGGAGGAAGTATTGTTTCCTTTTTTAAGAATGAACGCATAAATGTAAACAAATAGAGACTATAATTTGTCCATTATAGTAGGAAGTATTGTTTCCTTTTTAAGAATGAATGCATAAATGTAAGGAAAGAAAAACAATAAATTTCATTCTTAAAAAGGAAACAATACTTCCACTAAAATGGTCCATTCATAGTCTCTCTTTGTTTACATTTATGCATTCATTCTTAAAAAGGAAACACTACTTCCTACTAAAATGGTCCATTTATTTTATCTATTTGTTTAACTTTATTCATTCATTCTTAAAAAGGAAACAACACTTCCTATTAATATGGTCCATTTGTTGTTTCTCTTTGATTACAATTATGCATTCATTCTTAAAAAAGGAAAATTACTTCCTACTAAAATGGTCCATTTATTGTCTCTGTTTGTTTCATTTATGCTTTCATTCTTAAAAAGGAAACAATACTTCCTATTAAAACAATCCATTTATTGTTTCTCTTTTTTACATTTATGCATTGATTCTTTAAAAGGAAACACTATATCCATCTAAAATGGTCCATTTATTGTCTCTGTTTGTTATACATTTATGAATTCATTCTATAAAAGGAAACAATACTTCCAACTCAAATGGTCTATTTATTGTTTCTGTTTGCTTACATTTATGCATTAATTCTTAAAAAAAATACTTCCTATTAAAACGGTCCACTTATTGTCACTGTTTTTTACTTTTATACATTCATTCTTTAAAAGTTAACATACGTCCTACTAAAATGGTCCATTCATTTTTCTGTTTTTTTACATTTAGGCATTCATTCTTCAAAAATAAACAATACTTCCTACTAAAATGGTTCATTTATTGTCTTTGTTTGTTTACATTTATGCATTCATTCTTAAAACAAAATACTTCCTACTAAAATTGTCTATCTATTGATTCTCTTTGTTTAAATTTATGCATTCATTCTTAAAAAGGAAACAATACTTCCTACTAAAATGGTCCATTTATTGTTACTGATTGTTTACATTTATGCATTTATCCTTTAAAAGGAAAGATACTTCCTACTAACATGGTCCATTTATTTCTCTGTTTGTTTTCATTTATGCATTAATTCCTTAAAAGGAAACAATACTTCCTATTACAACGGTCCATTTATTGTCTCTGTTTGTTTACATTTATGCATTCATTCTTAAAAAGGAACCAATATTTCCCACTAAAATAGTCCATTTATTTTCTCTGTTTGGTTACTTTTATGCGTTCGTTCTTTAAATCGGAAAAATACTTTCTACTAAAATGGACCTGCATCAATGTAAAAAAAACAGAGATATGAATGGACCATTTTATTAGGACGTATTGTTTCCTTTTTAAGAATGAATGCATAAATGTAAACAAAGAGAAACAATAAAAGGACCAGTTCAGTAGGATGTATTGTTTACTTTTAAGGAATAAATGCATAAATGTAAACAAACTGAGACAAAAAATAGACCCTTTTAGTAGGAAGTATTGTTTCCTTTTGTAAGAATGAATGCATAAATGTAAAGAAGTAGAGACTATAAATTGACCATTATAGTAGGAACTACTGTTTTCTTTATAAGAACTAATGCATAAATGTAACCAAAGAAAAACAATAAAAAGACCATTTTAATTGGAAGTATTGTTTCTTTTTAAACAATGAATGCATAAATGTAAACAAACAGAGACAAAAAATAGACCCTTTTAGTAGGGAGTATTGTTTCCTTTTTTAAGAATGAATGCATAAATGTAAACAAGTAGAGACTATAAATTGACCATTATAGTAGGAACTACTGTTTCCTTTTTAAGAACGAATGCATAAATGTAAACAAAGAGAAACAATATATGGACCAATTTAATAGGAAGTTTTGTTTCCTTTTTGAGAATGAATGCATAAATGTAAACAAACAGAGACAGTAAATGGACCATTTTAGTACGAAGTGTTTTTCCTTTTTAAGAATGAATGCATAAATGTAAACAAACAGAGAAAAAAAATGGACCATTTTAGTAGGAAGTATTTTTCCTTTTAAAGAATGAATGCATAAAAGTAAACAAACAGAGAAAATAAATGGACCATTTTAGTAGGAAGTATTGGATCCTTTTTAAGAATTAATGCATAAATGTACTAAAAATAAATGGACCATTTTAGTAGGAATTAGTGTTTTCTTTTAAGAATTAATGCATAAATGTAAACAAAAAGAGAAAATAAATGGACCATTTTAGTAGGAAGTATTGGATCCTTTTTAAAAATTAATGCATAAATGTAAACAAACAGAGACAAAAAATGGACCATTTTAGTAGGAAGTATTGGATCCTTTTTAAAAATTAATGCATAAATGTA
>NW_013673025.1:0-1375 GCF_000517525.1 Limulus polyphemus | reverse complement strand
TCTGTTTGTTTACTTTTATGCATTCATTCTTTAAAAGGAAACATCCGTATTACTAAAATGGTCCATTTATTTCTCTGTTTTTTTTACATTTATGCATTCATTCTTAAAAAGGAAAAATACTTCCTACTAAAATGGTCCAATTATTGTTTCTATTTGTTTACCTTTATGCATTCATTGTTTTCAACACTAATTCCTAATAAAATGGTCCATTTATTTTTGGTACATTTATGCATTAATTCTTAAAAAGGATCCAATACTTCCTACTAAAATGGTCCATTTATTTTCTCTGTTTGTTTACTTTTATGCATTCATTTATTAAAAGGAAAAATACTTCCCACTAAAATGATCCATTTATTGTCTCTGTTTCTTTACATTTATGCATTCATTCTTAAATAGGAAACTAATTCCTACTAAAATGGTCCATTTATTGTCTCTGTTTGTTTCAATTTATGCTTTCATTGTTAAAAAGGAAAAATACTTCCTACTGAAATGGTCCATTTATTGTTTCCGTGTGTTTACATTTATGCATTCTTTCTTAAAAAGGAAACATACTTTCTACTAACATGGTCCATTTATTTCTCTGTTTGTTTTCATTTATGCATTAATTCCTTAAAAGGAAACAATACTTCCTCCTAAATTGGTCCATTTATCGTTTCTATTTGTTTACATTTAAGCATCCATTTTTAAAAAGGAAACAATACTTCCTACTAAAATGGTCCATTTATTGTCTCTCTTTGTTTACATTTATGCATTCATTGTTTAAAAAGAAACAATACTTCCTCTTAAAATGGTCGTTTTATTGTTTCTCTTTGTTTACATTTATGCATTAATTCTTAAAAAGGAAACACTAATTCCCTCTAAAATGGTCCATTTATTGTCTCTGTTTGTTTACATTTATGCATTCATTCTTAAAAAGGAAAAATATTTTTACTAAAATGGTCCATTTAATGTTTCTATTTTTTTAAGTTTATGCATTCATTCTTAAAAAGGAAAAATACTTTTTACTAAAATGGTTTATTTATTGTTTCTATTTGTTTAAACTTATGCATTCATTCTTAAAAAGGAAAAATACTTCCTACTAAAATGGTCCATTTATTGTTTCTATTTCTTTACATTTATGCATTCATTCCTACTAAAATAGTCCATTTTTTTCTCTGTTTGTTTTCATTTATGCATTCTTTGTTAAAACAAAATACTACGTATTAAAATGGTCCATTTATTGTTTCTATTTGTTTACATTCATGCATTCATTCTTAAAAAGGAAAAATACTTCCTACTAAAATGGTCCATTTATTGTTTCTATTTCTTTACATTTATGCATTCATTCCTACTAAAATAGTCCATTTTTTTCTCTGTTTGTTTTCATTTATGCATT
>NW_013673024.1:39471-42284 GCF_000517525.1 Limulus polyphemus | reverse complement strand
TGCGAAATTCAAAACAGACAAACAAAACTTTTAATTGACATATTATGTTATCAAGGTATTCAGACTGCTGTAAGTTTAACTCAGATTACTAAATGTTGCAATATACTAACCTTTATACACACATATCGACGTGGATGGGTTTTATAACATTTTCAGATGCTGTTGTGCTTAGGTATAGGTATAAGATTACGGTTACTGGTATAAACGTAAAATAAACATGAAATGTGAAAACGATATCAAACTTTACATTGTTTAGACAGTGGTTGCACGTGAAGCTTGGTTTTGGGGGCTAATTCCATATTCTTACTGGTAACACTGCTAAAGTAGCATTACTTTGAAACATGGCAACAACAGTGTGTATTGATAATTTAATGGATTGAATTTTACAACAATAATAACCCACACACAGACTGTTAGAGTTGATGCCAGTAGACAGAACGGATAATTCGGCGTTAATGTTGACGCAGCCTAAGTAAACCACAACGGCAAGGAATCCCCATTCTTTTGCGTGCGCCCGCAGAAGCTAGTGTACGTGTGGCGGTAGAACGATTTCTGGCCACCACATTGTTTATCTAACGAGCCTACAGGTGTTCTTCCTTCAGCTAAAAGAATAAACAAGCAGGATATTTAATACTACTGGAGAATTACTAAAGCCCTAGCGTTAGTTTCTCACGAGATGATAAAAGTCGATTGCTGACGTCGCAGGTGTTCAACAGGTGTTTGGTGTATATTGTCATTTGGTAAACTAAACTTAGACACATCTGTTACTTTCATTCTACTCACTAAATATTGCACCTGGCACATAAAGGATAGAAAGTGTTAAAAAGAAAAAACGCTAAATTAAGGAAGCTATTTTAATTTAAGAATTAAAATGAATATAAATTGTGTTGATGTAAGTATTTTTAATCGCATGTCCACGTTTTTGATCACCCGTTGATACCACGTTATCTCGGTGACAGTACTGATGTTTTATAATACACTGTCTGGATTATTTCCCAGAGGTAATTTTTCCACGACTGTACAAATACATCTCGATATGATATCCTACAAAGCTGAACTGTAGTATTGAAATCACAATTATTTCAACTCGAGTAAAAGTTTTACTTAAAATATTCGTAAATTATAAATTAGTTTGGTACTGGCCAACCGTCACAGCAAACTGAGTTAAATCCCCTGTAAAGTCAACGGTAAGTTTAGGATTTTCAGCGTTTAAATCCAGGGCTAGAACCCTGCAGTATGCACAGCTGCCAGCCCAATGTGGATTTGTGCTAAACTCAAATAATCCTTTGTAAGCTTACCTTATAATTCACAAATAAATACTTTTGGAAGCTATAATTTTATTTTAGATGTTACGTAGAGGGCGCGTGACTATAAATAGGCCTAGAATGTTCTAGATGATGTCGCGAAAATCTAGTAACTTCGATAAATATGTAGTAGGGAGACATCAGATATAAATACTAGTGGGCCAGTCAATTAGTAAGCGAGAACTGGGTCAGTTCAGTTTTCAGTGAGCGTGTTGGTCATTGAGTGAAATATTTGTATTAGTGTTAATTATGGCGTACATTCAATTATTCTAGCGATTAATCATGAATTTGTGCAAGTTTATTTTCTCATTAATCATTTGCAAAATTAGGCCTACAAGTTACAACAAGTTTGTAGAAACGTTAAGGAAGAAATAAACTAATTTATCACCATTAAGTGTATCGGACTTTGAATTATTTTCACGAAATGATTTACAAGAACCTTCTTAATGGGATGTTACGAAAGCGGAAAATTCGAGAGGTCAAGACAGGAAATTTCTATAATTCACACGTTATGTCACATCTACGCATCCTCTAATAAACAATATAAGATTTCAAAATTAAGTACCTCCCTATATTACTGCCTGTACCTGGTGTGTAAAGTCGTTGAACAGTCCTAGTACGCTAATTTAAAAATTCCATAATTGACTATAGAATCAATATTTCCAATTAATATTCATGCATGTAACATTACAATTATTGAATCAATACCGAAATATACAAAACACAGTTCAATTTTAACTTAAACCAACAAGAAAGTATTTCTTTCTTTACCGATTTATTGCGTCTAAATTGCCTTGCAACACTTATTTTTTGATGAAGCTAAGCAGTTCGTTGTTCTGTCAACATCCTTCCAGAGACTTTTTTGATAATTGACTTTTAACTTAAACCACCCATTATTCTGGATTTGGCTCTGTTGAATTACAGGTCGGCTGTTTTCATTACCCCGTGCTAGTCTTTGTTGATTGTATAGTATATGGGGATTCCCTGGTCGCAAACTGTGAAGTTATTTGGAGTTTGTCGAATATTAGATCCATGTTTCTGAATGAAGTCAGTTTTCAGTATGTACTCTTCCTCATTATTAGTCATCCATACATTATATTATGTAGTGAAGTTTCACCAGATGATTGTTAACTTTCCTCTTGCTGGAACTTTATGATTAATTGCAGTTTGCATCATTCTTGCTTCATCTCTGGTGTCAATTTCCCACCTTTCATTACTACTTAGGGTCATGCAACTGTAGCTGTAAAACCAGTGCCAGTCAATCTAATGCAAGGCTTACCTTCAATAAACCTATTGATTCATGGACTGGTTTCTGTAATAATGCACGTCTTACTTCCACTTGGGGCAGATGAAGTATTTTTATCCTTAAAATATTGTCACTTTGATGTAATGCTGACCAATAACTTACCACGGTTTTGGATGTAATGTCTGTGTTTTCCACGTTTGTAGCAATTTCCTGTCATCCTTCGGGAGCAGTTTTTAACAATATCTCTTTTTAAGCTACAGATT
>NW_013673024.1:37798-38563 GCF_000517525.1 Limulus polyphemus | reverse complement strand
AAGCTACAGATTAAACACCTTTTATCCTGTAGTTTACTTCCTCCTGACGGAAAGGTATTTTGTCTACATTTCATGGTTATATACCATTTTAGTTACAGTTGAAACACCTTTCTTGAAACTTACTTCTTCAGTTTTTAGTTAGCGGTCGTTTAATGAATCAATTGAACTCTTTTAGATATTGATCAAAGATAGTTGATGTTCCTGTAGTATTTGATCTGATAAATTGATCATTTCTGGGTGGTTAATTTAACTGTTTATCTGCATCTTTAACTGATTCTGTTCTCCGCCAGTTCCTCAGCATGTGGTTCCACTGTGATCCAGTAATTAGATTAATATTTATTGTCGATAACTCCTGGTACAAATTTCACTTCTTTTAAAGCTTGGCATGGCCTAGTGGTTCGGGCGCTCAACTCGCAATATGAGGGTTGTGGGTTCAAATCCCCATCACACCGAACATGCTCGCTCTTTCAGTCATGGGGGCGTTATAATGTAACAAGAAAACTTAATATATAGTGTTAAACACTGTTTTTATCAAGGTTTATTTGTGGAGTGCTATTAAAATGATTTCTTCTAGCATATACTTGTACCATATGCTAACTCCTTGTTAGCTTCTTTCTATATAGTTAAGACACTGCATGGGGTACGATGACAGTTATATCAGACCCTAAGTTTGATCAGTATGTTCATTCAAGCAGAACCCTTATGACATGTCCTTAGTACAAGTATAGGTGAATTCTAAAGAATGATAAGTATTCTCACCCTGGC
>NW_013673024.1:32886-37010 GCF_000517525.1 Limulus polyphemus | reverse complement strand
CGGAAGTCACGTAACTCTGGTAACACGTGATGAGTGTCTAGAAGATTCGCGAAGAGGCTAGTACGTGCTACGCGCGCGCTTTTATTGCACATAAGCACGCCAGATAAAGAAGACATTCATTTGGAAATGAATTGCAGACAGAAAGATATAGAGACAGATAATCAAGTCAAGCCGTAAGTAAAGTGCGTGAATCGTTGTGAATTCTAGCGTGTGTTGAAGTTTAATTGACTGTGGAAATTAAGTGTATTGCCCACCTACCTTTATAACATTTTTGCTGTTTCCACTTTGTGTACAGGATAACTAAAATTGTTAATGGTGAATTTTGTATCTTTTGGCAGTAAACATTTGTAGCAAGAGAAATACAAACTTTCATTCTTCAACATTAGACTTATATTGTGCTCTATTCTCTGCAAAGGAATAAAACAATGTAACAGAAGAGTCTTAATATTTAAATATTGATTGATTTGTTACGATATTGGAAGAACCTACGTTTAAAGAAGAAGAGAAGTGGATGAAAAGAAGAAATTGGAACATTTCATCCACAAGTTTTAACATAAAATAATAGGGAGAGACAAGGTGGTTGTAATAATAACATATACATTAACAGATTCAAATACCGTGTTTTTAATAAGCATCATTTGTAGAACTTAGAAAGTAAGTTTTAGGCATGATGATAGTAAAGTATTTCTCTTGCTTTAAAAAGATTATATCCTGATTAAATAAGATGCCTTGATAATATTATAAGACACCCACTAGTTCAAAGTGATAGTCCTTAAACTTAAATCATCTGTAACTTTCTCTTCTAGTGTCATATTCCTGTTAAAATGGTTTTCCCACAAAGCAGTTAGTTAGTTTCACTAATTGGAGATTGGGAGAATAATGATCTTCTTCATCTACAACCTGGATTGTCCAAGAGAAAGACTCGATACTGATAGACATACAAGTACAAAATGTATATTTGCACAAGCACAATCACAACATAATACAAACCAAGAGCACGTGTTTAGTGGTGTGTGCCAAGCTGGTAAATTTGTTTGTTTATTGAATTTCACTCAAAGCTACTCTAGGGCTACCTGCACAACGAATCCCTAATTTTGAAGTGATAGACTAAAAGGAAGACAGCTAGTCAACACCAGCCACTGCCAACTCTTGGGCTACTCTTTTATTAATTAAAAGTGGGATTTATTATCACATGATAACCACCAGGTCTGAACTTATAAGACTGAGATGAAGACTTTATTTAAAAGCTCATAGTTTGGTATGTCCTTCCTGTAGGTTAAACCTAAACTTTAAATGAAAATTTTCCTCAGTGAAGATTAAAGTTACAAAAATTACTCTACTGTTCAAATGAAACTAAAATTAATGTTTAAATTATAGCTCAAATGCTAGCAAAACCAAACAAACAACAACAAACGTTAAAATTAATAGATTAACTTACATTTTTCCCATCACGGGGGATGGGTAATTTTGCTTGTACTAAAATAAAACACACACAAGTGGCAAGTTTGTGCATGAAAAGTACCCCACATTCATGATCTACGTACACTTGGAACTGAGGTCTAGGGCATTACTGCCTTTGTCCATTATCCAATTCGTCAACAGGCAAAATATCATTCCATTTCTGAATGCCACGTGCTATCTTTCCTGCAAGAAATTCAGCTAACTGCCAATTAGTAAAACAAAAATTAAAGTTTTGATTGAGTAAATCTATGCATACAAACTAAGAACTTTGGAAAATACTATAAAGAAAAAATAACATGGACAGCTACAGCAATATTGTGTTGGAGATAGTTACTGTCGATGTTATTGGTCTTCTGCTACAGAGATGCTGTAGGAATATATAAATTATAGCTGTGATGGACTATTTCACCAAATATCCAGAAGCATATGCTGTTTCTAACCAGGAAGAAGAAACTATAACCAAGAAAACTTGTCAACGAATTTGTTTCAAGATATCAAATGATCATAGAACTTCACTCAGATAAGAGATGGAACTTTCAATCAGCTTTTTAATGTTTTATCTATATGTTAGCTATAGGGTGCATGAGATTACCATCTAGCAAATTTGAATACGATTAATACAAGTACATTAGTTATAAATATGAGTAAAGTAAACAGTTAATTCAAATAAAGTCAAAGCTGTGAGATAGCGAATTCTACTTTTATTATGTAATGGTTTTCTTTACCATTCATGTATTATTTCTACTATTGTTTAATTCAACTATAAATTATTAGTTATATTAAAGCACCAACTCACCTTCTAGCTAGAGCACACTGATTTTGAGTATGTATATATTAAGAAATTGACAGAAACTACTCCTAGCGGTGATGTATAGATATAATGCTGTGAAATATTATGTAGCTTTATGGTAGTTAGCTACTAGTCACATGAGATGTATCCTCGTGGTCTAACCGCTAAATAGAAAGTCTTCCTTGATCTTGAAAACAAGTAATTCGCGGGATGTGGTTCTTGGTATTGGGAAATGGTTTTAAAACTTTAATTTTGAAACATTATGTTATTCTTCGGCGAATGAGATTTTTTTTTCTGGTTCTTTTTCCGAATTTCTTTGATATTTATTGAAATTAACCACATTAAGATATAGGTTGTACTGTTTATTATTGTTTGTACCTAATCCTGGCCAGGCAAGGATTTACTAATTGTTTTTGTTTGACCCTGGCTTAGCAGCGTTTTGTTTAGTCGGTTACAAAACATTTAATGAAACGTTATCGCATCTGTTCTGTTACTTAGTAAGTTATGTTTGTGTTTCTTCATCTAATAAAACCAATTAAGTAAGCGTACATCTAGCAGTATATATTGATTGTTTGTTTGTTTGTAATTAAGCACAAAGCTACACAATGGGCTATCTGTGATCTGCCCACCACGGGTATCGAAACCCGGATTCTAGCATTGTAAGTCCACAGACATACCTCTGTACCACTGGGGGGCAGTATATATTGAAACTTGTATTTGAAGTTAGGCCTACATTTAAGCTACCGTTAACGTAAACATATCTTGCTGTAGAAACATCATAGAAGAAATTGTTTGTTTTGAATTTCGCGCAAAGTTACACGAGGGCTATCTACGCTAGCCGTCCCTAATTTAGCAGTGTAAGACTAGAGGGAAGGCAGCTAGTCATCACCACCCACCGCCAACTCTTGGGCTACTCTTTTACCAACGAATAGTGGGGTTGACCGTCACATTATAACACCCCCACGGCTGAAAGGGCAAGCATGTTTGGTGTGACGGGGATTCGAACCCGCGACCCTCAGATTGCTGGTCGAGTGCCTTAACCACCTGGCCCATAGAAGAAATAAACTAATTCATTATCCTTTCATAAAGTGGACTTTGCATTATTTCCACCAAATAACTTAGATTCCCCTCCACACATACACACAAAAGAACACGTTACAATATTTTTTTATATTCTAAAACTGTTAGGCTTCGAAACTGTCGTGAAACTTCTGCTGCTAAACTCGATTACAAAACTTAGTTGTTATTTTTTTAAATACAAATATTGTTACATCTGTGTTCGTTTGTTAATTTTTCGTAGAAATTCTTTCCGAGAAACTTCAGCGATACAAGTCTTTTCTTAAATAAAACTAATTTATTTTTTCTCAATTCAACTTTTAAGGTGTGTGTGTGTGTGTGTGTGTGTGTGTATAGTACTTACGTTTAATTATATTTCATTTTTAAATTGTATTGTAAGCTATATTTTCAGTGCTTTAATTTAGATGTTACCTGAGGGGTGCATGACATTGTGATCGAAAAAGTTTATAAAAGTTGGTTTAAAATATTCAGATTCCATTATAAAAATCTAATAACTTCGATAAATATCTAGAAGTGAGAAATCATATAAAAATATTATCTAGCCAGTCAGTTTTCTTCTCAGTGGTAGTGCCAGTGAAGCATTTGGATCAGTGTTAGTTATCATGTACAATACTGTACAAAAGTGTTGGGACAAGAGAATATTTTGTCATTCTTTCAATTTTAATGGGGCTAATTCTTCCATGTCATTACAGAATGTAAAGTTCAACATTATGGTAATGCTTCACTGATCCCTGTTGACAACTGAATGAGCCAGGGTGAGAATACTTATCATTCTTTAGAATTCACCTATACTTGT
>NW_013673024.1:30745-31886 GCF_000517525.1 Limulus polyphemus | reverse complement strand
ACAACGATTCACGCACTTTACTTACGGCTTGACTTGATTATCTGTCTCTATATCTTTCTGTCTGCAATTCATTTCCAAATGAATGTCTTCTTTATCTGGCGTGCTTATGTGCAATAAAAGCGCGCGCGTAGCACGTACTAGCCTCTTCGCGAATCTTCTAGACACTCAT
The DNA here is from genome assembly GCF_000517525.1 of Limulus polyphemus. Taxonomy (NCBI): domain Eukaryota; kingdom Metazoa; phylum Arthropoda; class Merostomata; order Xiphosura; family Limulidae; genus Limulus; species Limulus polyphemus. The sequence continues at coordinate 31,717 of NW_013673024.1, read as the reverse complement.
CACGTGTTACCAGAGTTACGTGACTTCCGCTGTCGTAACACTGCCCCTTACTTAGTATTGTTCGTTCCGAACAATAGCCACTTACATTGAACCAATAGATAATTAACAATAACTGAATTAAATATATATAATTTACAAACAAAATTAAAATTCAACAATTCAATACGAGACGTATCTTCTTTCGTACAGGACTTCATCTCGTTGGCTTCTGCTTCACGTGGGGTTCATCTGCTCCATCAGGAAATGCCCTATTATCAGTAATAGTCACATCAGTGGTAGTAACTTCATGAAGGGCTTCACTATTTCCCCTTCTCAAAACCGAGTAGAGTTTCTTCTTTGACAGTGACTTTTTCAGGTGACACGTCTTCAGCGGCGTCTTTTGTTCCATTGTTCACTTCGTCCCAACTGAGACCGTGATAACGCCAAAGCCTGTTGGCATGCACCACTTTTGGCTTACCTCACCGACCACATTTTACCCGGAAAGTCACGTCTGAGAGACGATCCACTATGTCATATGGGCCTTCCCATGGAGAAGACAACTTAGGATACTTCCCTTTGGTTTTCTTGGGATTATACAACCATACCTTGTCTCCTGGTACAAAGCTGACCTCAGTAGATCTCTTATCATAACATAGCTTCATGAAATCAGCAGACGTTTTCAAGTTTGAACACACTTGATGGTGAATATCATCTATCCTTTCCGATAATACTGACACATTCTCAGGCAACTCTTCATAAGGTGGGCGTCCTGTTAATAGATCCACTGGCAACCAAAGTTCCCGACCAAACATCAACTTTGCTGGAGTGTATCCAGTGACTTCATGCTCTGCTGCTCTATAGGCCATCAACAGTGGAGGGAGTAAGACATCCCAGTCATCTTGGCAGCTATTACAAAACTTTGCCAATTCCTGTCCCAGTGTCCAGTTGTATTTTTCTATCATCCCATCACACTGTGGGGGAAGTGGCGTTGTT
>NW_013673024.1:27125-29905 GCF_000517525.1 Limulus polyphemus | reverse complement strand
GGTAGTAAGTAGTCCAACCCTGGTATGCATGGGTCTTCAATGTCAGCCAAGTATACTTTCTGTCTCTTCTTCATGCCTATGAGCTCAATATTTACTCACACTGGTCCCCACAACCTTGCATAATGTCCTGTCATACCACAGAGCTTTTGATACTCCTTTGTGATCTAGCACCGTGATACTCACAAAGGTTTGCTGAGATGCAGAATCTATGACAAAGTTGCACCTTTGGCCATCCACCTTTCCTGTCACGTAGAAACTATGTGTACTTGCCATTTTACACTTAGCTGTTGGGACTTTCATGATGGGTGTTGGTGGGCGTCCCTCAACACGAACCATTACTGGTTTCACCAAGGCCAACTTATTGGTAGTATGCTTCTTACACTGGCTCCTCATATGTCCTTGCTCTCCAAATTTCCAACAACCTTTCTGGGTAGCAGCCTTTCCTGCCGTGGCATCTTCCCTGTGTTGAAGCTGCCAGCATTAAGCTCTCTTGTGCCCAGGTTTGTTACAGTGCCAGCAAAGTCCCTCAAACTTCTCTGAAAGCTGCCTTTTCTGGCCTTGAATCCTGATGACTGTACCAACCTTGGTACCTATGTGCTGTACTTAACGTAGGATTCAAATCCAAGAGCTCTGGCCACTGCATCCAGCATAGTAGAGTGGTGTGCTTGCTTCATTTGTATTTTCAGTTGTGGACTGTCCAAGGCAACTGATCCCTCAGCAACAACTTGAGGACATCAGGTGGCGCAGTTGGGTTGGCCTTGTGTGCCATACTTTCGAAATCCTGTGCCAGCTCTTGCAGGCTCTCCACTTTAGCACGGACTCTTGTCCTAAACCTAGTCCTGTAGACTTCGGACTGATTTTGGGTTCCATACCTGAGTTCTAGAGCAGCTACCCGTGCTTTATAGTTGTGTCTGTCGTCTGCTGACAACTGTCCGAGTATTTCCAGTAGTTATCCCTTCAAGCTCATTGCCAGATATGCTACTTTCTGCTCCTCTGTCCATCCATTCATCTCTGCCAGAGACTCAAATTGTGCTCTATATTAGCTTCCCATGGTGCCTTCCCCTCGATTTCCTGTGGCTTCCTTCATACTAGATCACCCCTATTGCTGACATTCATATTTGGGATGTGACTTCTAACAGGACTGAAGATGTCTGCATTAGGGTTTAGCTGTGGGGTCTGGAAGGGGCTTGCCATTGTCTGGGGCTGATTAAGTCGATGGTTAATGTATCCTCCTTGTGTAAAAGACAATAAGTCATCATTTAATGTATTTAATTCGCTTTGAAATTTACCATTGTTTTCCATTTGTGTACTCTGGCTTTATCTCCATCGTTGGAGACTTTCTTCTTGTTTCCTTTCTTGTTCCATTTGCCACTGCTGTAATCTCTTATCTTGTTTATTTTCTTTCCCCTCCAACAACTGCTGTTATCTCTCTTGTTTATTTCGCTGTTCGAGCTGCCACTGTTGCAGGTTTTCTTGTCACTGCTGTTGTCTCTCTTCTTGTTTCTTTTCTTTTTCCTCCAACAACTGGTGTAATCTCTATTCTTGTTTCTTTTGCTGTTCTTGTATTGCTGTCATCAAATCTGCTAAGCTGTAGTTTGATTTGTCACCTCTCGTTTCCATTATCTTTTCTTTTCCGCTTCTGACACCAGTTTGTTACGTCTCTGTGTTCGTTTGTTAATTTTTCGTAGAAATTCTTTCCGAGAAACTTCAACGATACAAGTCTTTTCTTAAATAAAACTAGTTTATTCTTTCTCAATTCAACTTTGCAATACACTTAATTTTCACAGTCACTTTAACTTACACACGCTAGAATTCACAGCGATTCTCGTACTTTACTTAAGGCTTGACTCGATTATCTGTCTCTATATCTTTGTGTCTGCAATTCAATTCCGAATGAATGTCTCCTTTATTTGGAGCGCTTATGTACAATAAAAGCGCGCGCGTAGCACCTACTTGCCTCTTCGCGAATCTTCTAGAGTCTAGACACTCATCACGTGTTACCTCATCACGTGACTTCCGCTGTCGTAACAATATCGAGAATAGTGATCAAATTACTATATTTTGTTTTATTTTATACAAGAAAAATATTTAATGTATACATAGATTACTGTATTTACTTCTTTTATAAGAAGTATTATTGCTCATAGCAGATCTTACTATTTACCTCTACATGAAACGCTGAAAAGACTAATAAGTACTTATGATTTATCAATGTAAACTGTAAAATAAAAGTAGTTAAATGCTGTATCATCAAAAACCTTTTGAACCTCTCCAGTGTATCAAAGTGTATTATTTTGGGTGTCATGCTTCTTGTTTTGTTGACCATCTGATTATACCGATATTTTTAATATAATCAAGAATTCACTCACCTAATTTGGTAAAATTTCTTGAGGTCACTTGATGCACTTTTCTTTTTCAGAGACGCATAATGTGATAAATTATAATATAATTGTAGATTAGTGAGAGAATCAATAGAGCCAGACTAGTGCTAACAGACATCCACGTCCCCCCCCCCCCAGTGGAAAGTATGAAGGCTTATAACGTTAATAACCGAGTATGGATACCCGTGGCAGGCACAGCATAGATAGTCCATTGTGTAGCTTTATGCTAAACTACAAACAAACAAACAAACAAAAGCCAGACATCCAAGTTATGTTACTATTTTTGGGTATAATGGCAATTAGGTAGAATTTTCTATATTATATATATAGTGAAAAGAAAGTCAGTGCAGTTTATTTGGTATTAAATAAAAATCTTCTTTAACAAGAAAACAGTAAATG
>NW_013673024.1:12818-26167 GCF_000517525.1 Limulus polyphemus | reverse complement strand
AAAAATAATCAAAATGAATGTTGGTGAGTGTGGCCAGAATTGTTGGCGTTTTAATCGCTTTAATTTTGCAGACAGAAGCTTCATTTTACATCTTAACTTTAAAGAAAAAATATATATATATTCATAAACTTATTTACTGAAAAAAAATTAAATATATTTTGATACGTTTGGTTTCTAATATCTTTATGAGATGTAAAACGTTGCTCTCTCACTAATTTGTATGGATTTATAGAAAGATGTTTTTGTAGAGTGTGGTATAAATTAAAATCTTTCACTTTACAAAACATTGGACTTTTACGTATGCTTTGAAGATAATATCAATAAGATTAAAATGATAGAAATTTTTTCATTTCGTTTTTAAAGTAGTTTCTGTGTAAAGTTTCCCCTCTGTGATCAAAGCTCCCCATTATTGACAGGAATAATACATGTTGTTTGACTGTTGTTCTTCGAGACGCGAGCCCTAATTGTATACATAAAATTAGTGAACTGTACATATGTATTTTATCTATTTATTGTTTGTTGTTAAACGCAAAGCTACACAAACTATATGTATGTGTGTGTTTAAGATTAAGGTTCGCATTTGTTAAATGTATATACATGTTTACAATCCTGCAGGTACACGTTCTTGCTTGTAATTTAAATAATATCAACTGTCCCTACTTTTAAATATATATTACATATTTTTTAGCTTTCAACTCTTGAATTTTGGTGTTAAAGTGTGTTACAGTTTTGTTTAAGCATTTTGAAAAGAAAACTTTACAGTAAGAGAACAAGAAAATAACGTTGAAAAACTTATTTCAAAATGAGACTTACTTGCCCGAAGGCATTCGATTAATTATAAGGTTTATGTGATATGATTAAAACACTACTTGAAGACTCTGAGTTAGCCTGTACAGTTGTATATCGAGTTAAGTCACACATTTTGAAGGATAAAAATTATAATAACAAATTATAAAAGTTACAAAATTTAACATTGCACGCGCCCGGTCTTTATCTTACACATACTTTAACATAACTCCACGTCACTGATCTGTGTATATATATCAGTGCAACACGTCAACCTCAACATTGAACTTCCTGTTCACGTGACCAATACTCGACCAATCCGTTTCCAACACGATGTTACTTTCTTTTTAACGCATGCGCTAAGATGCATTTATTCTAGTGCCACGTGTGTCATCTTCCTCTTATACTTTAGTAGTGAACGGAAAGTAGTCTGTTTGAGAAGATGTGGTTTCGTACTTTTGGCTTGTTGTTTCTTTGTGTTGTAATTGCCGCTGGCGAAGATGATATTAAAAAAGAAGAAAATGTATTAGTGTTAAATAAGGACAATTTTGAGAAAGTTCTGAAAGATAATAAATACATACTCGTCGAATTCTGTAAGTATATATATGTATATGTCTTTCAAATTTCATAACGCCAAACTGAAGTAACGTACAACGTTGGTAAAGTATAGATTAGTTAGCGAAGATTTAGAATAAGATGTCTGATGCTACACTTAGTGTTACACTTTAGTTTTTAATTTTTCAATGTGTTGGTGCTGTTCAAGCTTCTGTTAGATTAAATTTTGTTTAGAGTTAATAGTTTTTAGTTTTGTTTTGGGAGATATTATTTTTAATAATAATCTTGTTGAATATTTACTCGGATAAAACGAATGTAATTTAAGATCCTATGTGTTTTTCAAGGAAAACTGTTGAAGCTATATTTAAAGCAGAATTGAATTGAATTGTTGGTATTTCTTGTGACTATTGATAGCAGTTCAGTAATTATTAACTAAATGCTTACAGAATACTGAGGTGTCTAGTGTTTTTGTCTTTTGTTCATTTTAATGTATACATATAGTAACAGACCATTTGTCCCTTCAAAGCTGTCCATCACATGTTCATAAAAACTTGAAGAGTTCAGAAACTGTACTTCCTCCCAAGTTAGAATATTTATCAGGTTCTAGGTGATATTCCTGATCTTGAAATCTTTTAAAAAGTAATAAATGTATAGCAAATAATTAGATTAGAAATTTTATATACAGTCGTATCTTGGCTGTATTACAGATCATTAATATAATGGAAGCAAAGAAATGGAGTCTTTGGAAAGCTCCGACTGAAAATAGTGTTGTGCTATTCTGTGGATATATTGATACAATCTTCTGCTCCAGTAATATTTTATCTTGGTGCTAGTATAGAGAAGACAAGTTCTACTTTAGTATTGCATTTGTATACATTGTATTCAGCCATTTTATATGAAAACACAAAATGGTTGTTATCCATGTTCTTCAAACTTGTTTTGTTTCTGTAGTAAAACAAAGTACAAATGTACAGAATGCCTAACAACCAGGAAGCATTGTTATCTGTAGCCAGATGTTTTAATCTTAGTGTATAGCTTTGTTACTTGAGTTTGTATGACTTATAATCCTTTACTTTAGTCATCAGTAACTTTGACCAAAGCAAACTGCTAAATTATATCCAGAAAATGACCCCAATACTCCAAGTACTTTCTGAAGGTGGACTTTCCTTCCTCAGGGGTAATGAACAATCTTTTAGGTAACACTACTTTGTCCATTTTTGTCTTAAAATGTTAGTATTTCATGCTGTGCGAGTAGCTGGGCATTCAGTAAGCAATAAAATGTGCGTATCAAAACCCCTGTGAAAAATTAATTTCACTAGTTTTATTGATAGTGAAACCTTTAGATGAGGGGGGGGGATAATACCCATGTATTTATATTGGGTGAAGAATTGATTAGGGTATAATCCTAAGATATACTGGCAAACGATTGTTGCCGCTTAAAGGTATATAAGCATGCTTACTGAAATATACTTGTAAGTATAGACTATTTGATTAAAGTGTTCAGAGACGTTTAATTTGTAAGTTGCCTTATAATTCTGTAAGATTCTTCATCTGACTGAACTTGGTGTGATGTGGAAAGCAATAAAAGTTTAGTTCTAAATCCTATTGTTAAACAACTATATGTACTAATACTACTCCCCAGACATCCACTATTAAGTTTAGCTATTACTTAACAACCAAAAAATAATTTTTTTAATAAATTTGTGCTTCAAAGTGATTTGGTAACTTAGAAAATCATAATTCAGTGATTTTGTTTTATATCAATGAATTGTTGTTATACTAAGTTGTGATAAAATGTAAAACTGATTTACGTGGTATTGATAATCTCTCTAGATTAAATTGCTGTTGACAACAGTCATGTTCCACGTTAAGAGAATGGCTTAGAATCTTATCATTGATAGAACAGTTTTGTTTTTGAGTGAAAATGACTTGTTTCATTTTGAGTTTAGTATGAGCAGTGACAAAATTAAATTTGGGTTCTTTTGAAACCACTATTTTCTATAAGATGCCCCATGGTGTGGACACTGCAAAGCATTGGCTCCTGAATATGCAAAAGCTGCAACTCAGTTGGCTGATGAAAAATCTGATATCAAACTGGCCAAAGTCGATGCTACAGAGGAGACAGAGTTAGCTGAGAAACATGGTGTTCGAGGTTACCCCACCCTGAAGTTCTTTAGAGATTCTGAACCAGTGGATTACTCAGGTAATTACATAATTAGTTTATTAAGAGAGTGATTCTGAACCAGTGGATTACTCGGGTAGATTACGTTATTAGTTTATTAAGAGAGTGATTCTGAACCAGTGGATTACTCGGGTAGATTACGTTATTAGTTTATTAAGAGAGTGATTCTGAACCAGTGGATTACTCGGGTAGATTACGTTATTAGTTTATTAAGAGAGTGATTCTGAACCAGTGGATTACTCGGGTAGATTACGTTATTAAACAAAACTTGTAGCCATTTTATGAGCTACTATGCTGTGGCTAATAATTTAGGTCCATGAACTTGCTGGGACTTGCATACTTGTTGCTTGTCATGATATATGTTGTGACAAGCAAAAATACCCGTCCCCAGTGATGGGAAAAGTTTAAATTAATCTATCAATTTAAATTATTTCTCGGACTTTAAAAATCTTAATTGTGTTGCACTCTTGATTTCAATCTGAGCCAAAGATCTGAGCGACCTGTACTGCCCACTACAAAAAGTAATTGCTAAGAGCCTCACAACAATAACATATGGTAAAACTATTTTTATTCTTTAAGTTGCATCATATCTTGAAATGTGAATGATAGTGTGATTTAATTCCTAACATTTTACTATAGAATATCCTGGTTGCAAGATAAAATTTTGGCATCAACATTATTCATGCTTGTTCTCCAGATGATTTCAAAAATGAATGCTGAGATTTGTCTGTGTGCATAGCCCTTCACATGGGAGACAGAGGAATGTTTGGACAGATTCCACGGTTTGCGATATATATGAAACTCCCGTGATGTTAACCTTCGGGTCCACTGGTGTTATATTAATCTCTAGTAGTTGGCTGAAAGATTATATTAATTGTATATTAATAAATAAAACATCTTTATGTTGGCTCTTACACACGTGTAAGATTTTAGAAAAATTATTTTTATATAAAAATACCCGAAGTAGGGATAGTGGTGACAATCGATGAAGTAATCTTCACGTGGTAATCCTATTAAAGATCAGTTACTTTCTAACAGCTACAAAAATTAGTGTGAACTATGATATTAAAGTATTGTGTGCATGTAAATATATACAGATGGAAATTGTAATAGTTGTGATTATCGGTTAAATTTTATAAAATGTGTAATTTTGAGTGTATAACTTTTGGTTTGAACATGGTATAGAACTACTAAGATTACATAGGCAAAACTGCAGTTGTTTGATTTGTGGTCTATGTTAATGAAAAATGTACTTTAATAGTAGACTTTAATCTTGGACTTTGTAAACATGTTTGTTTCTTTTAAAGGTCAAAATTAATGCTGAATGTAACTAGAGCTAGGCGATAAACTTGATGGATCAAAATGTTGATTAATTAGCCTGACAATTAATCAGTTATTGCCCAGGTCAAATTGTGATTATTTTTGATGTTACTCACTGAGATTGTTTTAAATTTCTTTGATTTTTCTTTTTAGTAGGTAATGTTGTTGACTTCAAGTTTTAAAGGGAAAAGTATATATTTAATGAGTAAATGGAAGAGGTGAGTTCCATAAATGTAACTTGGGTATAACTTAATAAAAGAAAAAAGTGTGATCTTCCATTTGTTAAAATCTTTAATGTGAGACGAAACAACTATACAGAATCATAATTAGGGCTGGGCTGATTAACTGTACAATCATAATTAGAGCTGGGCTGATTAACTGTACAATCATAATTAGAGCTGGGCTGACTAACTGTACAATCATAATTAGAGCTGGGCTGATTAACTTGACTAACTGTAAGAATTGACTTTGTGGATTAGTGTAATGTAAAATAATGAATTTAGTTGAAGTTACAATTATATAAGTTTTGTTAAAAAAAATCAGCTAATCTAGATTTTTTTTCAGGTTATTACTGGTTTTGATTAATATAAGTTTGAACGTAATTTGTGTTACAACTCTTCAAAATATCAACTGATCAAAATTAATGTCTTTATTTATTTCTACTACCCATATCTCTTGTGAGAATAATCGAGCAGACGATTGTAATCAGTGTATTTGATATTTAATTGATTCTCGCATCCTATTGATTGTCCAGTTCTCATCATAACTTAAAATCTTCAACATCAAAAAAAAAAGGTTACACTCCTGTATAGGTCAAGGAAAAATAATGGTTATGAAGTAACCTTGATTGTTTTAGCCAAGATTACATTTTAAATTAGAATATTTAACAAATATGTTTATAGGCTTTTACACTTTTAGTTAGGTTTGTAAATAAAAATGACTTGATCTGTTTTAGAAACATGGATGTATTTTCATTTTCTTTTTAGTTTATTTAAATAGGAATAACACTTAAATTGTTTTTGTAACTTTCATTTTAGTCGTCCTGCTGTTGGTCATTGATTGTGGATACTAACTTTTTTTACTTATGTTTTCTATACTTTTGATTCTCAGTTTAATATTTCATTGGAATTTCAAATTATTTGAAGCTGTTTTTGAGGAATTGGCACAGTCAAAATGTTCATGTAATTGAAACGGTAAGCCAAAGTTTAACAGTAGTTAAAAGTCAGAACATTCTTTGTCATCTTGTTGGCTCGAAATGTCTTGTTCTAATAAGCTTTTAGTGAATTCTGATACTTACATGACAGAAGTAAATTAAGAAATTTAGGTTGTTGAAACCAGAATCCTTGTATGAACAGGTGGTCGTAGTGCTGATGAAATCATTCTTTGGTTGAAGAAGAAAACTGGACCACCTGCTCTTACACTTAAGACAGTTGAAGAAACTAAGCAGTTCAAGGAAGGATCGGAGGTTGTTATCATAGGTTTCTATAAAGACCTGGAAAGTAAAGAAGCCAAAATCTTCCTGGAAGCTGCTGCAGTAACTGACGATTATCCATTTGCCATCACCTCACAAGATGAAATATATAAAGAATTAGATGTCCAGAAAGATGGCATTGTTCTCTTTAAGAAGGTAGTTTTTTTTTTTGGTTTTACTATCCTTTAGCTAAAACATTAGGTAATGGTATTAAAAAAACAAGCTAAATTTAGTGTGCCCCTTCCCCCCTCTTCCTACATTTCTTTAAAACTTTGGGATAATAGTTTTGGGTGTGAAAAAGCTTGATATCCTTAACACAACAATTTTAGGGGGTGGGGGCTTGGAGGAATATACCAATGGATTATCAACCGTAAGCATCTTAGTAACTTGTTTCATCACTGACTTGTGCATCTGCCCACTGTAGAAATGATTTTATGATGTATTTTTTGTTCTAAACTCCGGAGTGTTAACTACAAGATGTCATGTTCTTAGATAAATTGTCTTTATTCATCTGTCAGGTGAGAATTGGTCACCATTTCTATTGTCATTGTCCATCCACTCAGTTCTTTCAATGTAACGAGAAATCTTCTGACGGAGGGGAGGAAGTACCGGGACCAGATATAAAATATTAGTACTAGGATACTTAATCCAGTATTGTTTTGTATCTTTTAATGTTTATGCTTAATCAAATTGATATTAAGAGGTTACTTTGAACTGGCTGGTTCACTTGTAAGATATTGTTTTGAAACCAGTAATATCCAAACACCTTGGAAATGCACAAACTCCTTAAAGTACATTGATGTATGATTGGAAAGGTAGGCTTGAGATTAGAGATTTAACTTGTATCATGGTGTGATACACTATTTTTGTCTGTGTCACGAAGGTCATAGTGGGGTTTCTGTGGCTCGTAGATTCTCGGTGTTTGAAAATTCTACTTTTGTTTAAAGTGACAAAAACTTCAGTTATGTGAGCAGTTACATTACGTGCACAAACTTGTTAATAAAAGCTGTATCTCTGCTGAAATCCAGAGCTAGTTAAAGGCAGGTAAGTATTTGACAATCAACCTTGTTTGCTTTTAGTAAACCATATTCACTTCATGCTATCGCACTATTGAAGCTTGAACATAATTACATTCTTATAATCATGAACATTTAGTCATGTATGATTTTAATAAGGCTTAGCTCACTAAGTGGTCACTGCATATACTTGCCCGATTCTTGTGTGAAGTTATGGGAACCTAGTGATTTCTTCCTGTTGTGACGTGTTCAATTCGGGCATAAATGAATTGAATGCGATACAAGGCAGGCAATGAAACTGTTAAAATTAAAAATAAAGTATGTAAAAAGGTAAAGAGTTGAATAACATTAATTCAAGTTGTGTCAACAAATTATTTCTTGAAAGAAAAAGGTATGTTCATAATTTTCAAACTTGGATTTCTGTACTCTGGTTGAGCCGTAGTTAGTGTCAGATAGATAAAATATAAACTTTTACCTTAAAATTCATGTAGGAGGTTCTAGAGGTCATGGAAATTAAATATGAAGGTTGTAAGATCAAAAGTTGTATTTATTTATTTTTACCTTGAAAATTACCTAGCACTAAGACAAGTCATATTAGCTTCATAACCTCACAAACAAATGTTTAGTAAAGAATACTTTATTACAAAAAATCTGATTTTTGTGCCCAACAAACTTGTGATGTATACTAAAAGCTTGCCAGAACTTGTGAAGATATGCTTATTAAATTCATAATTATAGTAAACATTGTTATGTATAGTTTGGATTGGTGAAAAAATGCCAGCACTGTCTTTGTGGAATTAATGGATTTGTTGGTTAATCAATTAGCAAATACCACTAATTACTAGGCTCTAATTTCAGATAAAGGGATAACAATAACACTGGCTTCATTTTGTTCTGTTCGTAGAGATGGCTGTGGATGTAGATTGCCTGATTCTTCAGACAATTATAATATTTTGGTTATACGTCTGTAGAGGCTCATTTGGCTTAACTAGTGTAATTATCATGGTGTTAAAAATAGAGATCACATTGAAGCTTAAGTTTTCCATTAGACAATAATCTTGCAGCAACCAATATGCTTCATATAATGTTGCAACAGATTTTCCATCAACTGTGTGCATGGACAAGATACTTCTGTGCTATTGGTTGGATATACACAATTTCAGTTATCTTCCCTTTAGGTATATGTAGTGATTTTGTGAATAGCCTTCTTTATAAAAGGTTGTGATAGGATTGTTCCATTTAATAGTTAGGAACTTATCATGAACTGAATATGTAAGTTCTAAACTTGGATTTGCTGAAAATAATTTATGTAGGTTGGTTGTTGAATCTCCTTATGATAATTTGCGTGGGTTGGCGGTTGAATCTCCTTATGATAATTTGCGTGGGTTGGCGGTTGAATCTCCTTATGATAATTTGCGTGGGTTGGCGGTTGAATCTCCTTATGATAATTTGCGTGGGTTGGCGGTTGAATCTCCTTATGATAATTTGCCAAATGTTTTCACAGCTTCCAGTTTGGCTTACAAATAGTTGGATGGAGATGATGATTGAATATGTATGAATTAAAGAAAAAAATTGACACGCGCGCGCACGCGAGAAAATAGTTGAAAATCATTTTTCATCTGAGAGAGAGAGAGAGTTGAATAAGTCTTGCGATAAGTTCTACTTGTACCACAATCTCATCTTTCCTGCTTTAGGACACTGTATAAAAATACATAATTCTTAGAATTCTTTATATTTGTTCATGTAGTAAGTCAGAAACTCTGAAGGATATTTGATTTGAGAAAGAAATTGGCTATTTTTGATAAGTCACTTAGACAACAGTTGACAAAAGATAAAAAGAATTAAGCTACAAAAATTAAATTTTTAGATAATGAATAATGAGAAATCCATTGATAGATCTTCGAAGTTATGACTTATCATAATGATTAAATGTGTGATAATTTAAAAATAATGGTAACCAAGTTCACTAATTATACTCAGCTTAAAAAACAAAAAAACAAAATTCAGTAATGAAGTTTGAGACTTGTCAATAAATGTAGCTGTATAAGTTAATAAATCTGTTTTTTTGGAAAGTTTTTCTGTGTAGGTTCAATACCATTATTTCAAGTGTAAAAAAAAATGTTTTGTGAAAATTGCCATTAAACCTAAATATGTCTTGTTTAAAAAAAGTGAATGAACTTTTTTGTATTTTTTAATATTGACTTGTATTGTTAGTTTTATATCAGCTCTATTCAATTTGTTTCAGTTTGATGAGGGGAAAAATGTCTACGAAGGTGACCTGACTGTCGATAATGTAAAGAAGTTTGTAAAGGCCAATAGTCTTCCACTTGTTGTTGAATTTAACCACGAGGTTTGTCTTTAATACTGCTCAGTAAATTAGTTAATAACTGGATCCGTTAGTCTTCTCCCTGTTGATAAAATATTTTGATAATTGTGTTATGGAAGTTTAATTGTAAAAAGATTTTTTTCTTAATCTTTGTTAAATATTTATGAAGTTTTCTTTGTAAAGTTGTGAACAAATATTGTTATGTGAAATATGTTGTACTTAGATAAATTGACGAAAACTAAATGATGTAAGAAAATGCAAGAAGATGGATAGCTTAGCTTAGATTTAAAACATTCTTCGCACAGGACATGAATAAAATATGTGATGTTTTCTAGTAAACGACCTTTCTTTTCAAAGGTGAATAATGAAATAATTTACTTTGTACATTTTAAAACTAAATAATGATAGGGCAATTTTATAGTTTTTTTTTTTGTGCTTTTGAGTTCCAGCTGAAATTCCTGTTCACTGTATATTAGAATGAATGATGAGTTAATTGTTACTTAGGTCTCTGTTCTACAAATATTTTGTTCTTAATTAAAAAACAAAGTAATAACATCATTTAAATTATATAACCTATGCTCATTACAGATAATTAAACTTGATGTTTTATAAATGTTTAGGAGCCATGAACTGTTTCTATTTCTAAATGTTTTGTAAAACATTTTTAAATAATAACTTTGTTTTAAATGAACACATGATAACCTTAGCTCTCCTGTCTGTAAAATAGGTATGAAAAGAAGTATATTTACTTTCTTTTTGTTTTTTAACCTAGAGTGCTCAGAAGATCTTTGGAGGTGAAATCAAATCTCACAACTTGCTTTTCATTAGCAAGACTGCTTCCGATTATGAAAAAATATTAGAAGATTTTCGAAGTGTTGCTAAAGAATTTAAAAGCAAGGTATGTCAGCATCAACTGTGAGAAATCTTTGTATTCTCAGGAATTATCAAAAATAGTTGTTAATATTTTAATTTCTTTTTGTGTAAGAAGGTCAATCATATAAATTGGTGTAAATTAACTAGTTTTCCAGCTGGTATTGAGCAGGGTAGGAGGTATGGAATCCCATTTTCTTAATAATTAGCAATGCATTTAATTTTTATTCTCATAGATTTTTTTTCTCCAAAATCAAACTCAAATTCTTATTATTATCATTATTCTATATCTAAAATGTTTAGGAACAAAATAATACTAGCAGCTTGGAAGACTGCCCATTCCCTTTCTAATAAATTTTAGTTGAATAGTGACTTCCAAAGTTTTGTTTATCTCATCCCTAAAAATTAACTATGAAAATTTGTTTAAATATTAAGTTATCAAAAAATGAATGTTGATTTTTTTCAGATGAAAAGCACTTAACATTTTTGCAACTTTTGGAAAAATACCTTCCAACACAAAGTCATTGAATATTAAAACTGTTTTTATGGAAAGATTACTGAAAAACGTAGAATAACTTTACTGCAGTATCATTTTAAAGAAGTTTGGGGAATCATTTTGTTATATTTAATCATACATTTCATAATAGCATAATGGCCTTCTATGTTCTATATCTTAAAAAAAACAAAATCCTGAAAATTAGTACACAGTTCAAATACCACTGGGTGATGTATAATATTTAAATGTTCTCGCTTTGATGTTGTTTGAAACTCAAAATTGAGTTTTTATTTTTATTGCAATAAAGATAATCTGAAACATAGATATTCGATAATGATAGAAGTGGTAAATTTGTAAAATTTTACAGGTGTTTTTTACCTTTTCATCATCTAAGTTGCTTTGTGAGTTTATAAACATTCATTTTATTTATTAAAAAAAGATTCCTGATTCTTTAATATTTGTAAAAATGTTTTATTTATTTTTCCCATGATTCATCATACCTCCTAACAGAATTTTTGGTGTTTTAAAAGGAACAGACAAATGTAATGCATCAACAACAATGTTCAGTGTATTGTTGTTATTTACTGTTGGCTAGGGATATGAGATTGTTTCTGTGGAGGCTTAGTGTCTGCACTACAGAATTTTGTTTTATAACAGAATAAATCTATTTTGTAATTAACCATCAGTGAATCTGCAGTTTGGTTTGGGTTCGCGGAGAATATTAGATGGGGTTAACTAAGGAGTATTATGTTTATGTATAAACTTTCAAGACTGAATAATTTCTTGCAGGTCCTGTTTGTTACGATTGACACTGATGAAGAGGATCATGAACGAATCATGGAGTTTTTTGGCTTGAAGAAGGAAGATACTCCAGATATGAGGCTTATTGTCTTGGAGGAAGAAATGAATAAATTTAAACCAGAAACAACCAAAATTACTGTGGAAAACATTCGTAACTTTGTACAGGGGGTTTTGGATGGAAAGATTAAGGTAAAGTATACTACTTGCAGAGATGTATTATCTAGTTATGTAAAATTGATTATTTAAATTAAATTAGTTTTGAGGGTTTACAGTTTTCGCTGGTAATTTCAAAACCTGGACTCGTGACCATTGATTTCATTCTAAATATAACATTGAGCAAAATGACGTATCTGAAAAATGGGTTGGACGTAAAAGTTACAATAATTATCTTTTATTTTTTTTATTTTATTTTATTTTTTTTGTCGTTGTTAACCCTATCACCATGGGTATCCTTTAGTGCTTGACACAAGGTTTTAGTGTCTTACATTCAAAATATTATTAAACTACTTTTTGTTTGTTATACCAATTAGTATAACATAAAATTGCAGCTAATAATCCATATTTTAATAGTATACAAGTTTTAAGAAAATCCCGAATTCCCCTAATGTGACACGCGTGACACATTTTCTCTACTCTGTAATCAAACAAAACTGAGGGCTATAAAAATTATGGTTTGTCTAAGCAATGACAATTTTATAGCGAGTAATTTACATTTAAGTTTGAAGTTACTGGAGGGGTGGTGGATAAAATAGAGAAGAGGATATACCAAATAGAAAATTGGACCCCTCTTGCCACACCTACCTGTCACATCCTCTCTTTCAGGATTTGTTAATTTGTGATAGTTAGGGGAAATTGTCTGGTTTTTGCATGTTATTAGTCTATGTTCTTTGGTGCATTATTTAATGAAATACTACCATTAGTTACAGAAGATGTGCATGTGTGCTCATGTTACCATATCCAAGAATATAAAACTGGACTGTGTTTTATATATACATTTTGAAATACTAAATTACGATATCAATACCATTGAATTCCAAAATAATTTATCAAGCTTAGTAACTATGGTGTATTTGGGTCTCAAAAACATGTGAAATTTTGAGCTCACTAATGTCTTACCTTACCTTACTGCTTGGATAAGAAAGTTTGCCACCAAAGTACTTTGCAGAGGCTGAGGAAACCACTAGGGGACATTCAGAGTTTTTAATTTGTTATACATACATCATTGAGTGAAGTGGGTGTATGTGGATGTTTTTAAAAATTTAAAACCATAGTTGATTCAATAAATTTAATAATATCTCAAAACAAATAGAAAAGATAGGAGGTTCTCACTTTATATTCTTGTTTGTCAATATTGGTAATTCACGAGATACTGCAGATTTTGTATTTGGACATCACAAACATCTATTTTGAACCAATTCTGCATTCAACACACACACACACACACACACACACACACACACACACACACACACACACACACACACACACACACACACACGACACTAATTAGTTAGTTTTAGTTTTTT
>NW_013673024.1:5093-11797 GCF_000517525.1 Limulus polyphemus | reverse complement strand
CACAAATTGATATTAGGATTTTTTTTTTTTTTAGTATTTCATTTTAAATTAAGAAATTAACTAATGTATAATATCAAAATTTGAATTATTTAAAAATTGATACCAAACTTATTCATATACATTCAAAAATAGTAGTTCAGTAAAATTTTGAATATGAATTTATTTACACGAGGATTTTTAAAAAATGTGAAGATTATTTAAACTTTTCTGAAAGAAACAAAGTATAGTTTCTGTGTGTCTCATTCCATAGCAACATCTGTTGTCACAAGATATACCAGAAGATTGGGATAAAAATCCAGTGAAGGTTCTTGTTGCTAAGAATTTTGATGAAGTGGCTTTTGACAAGTCTAAGGACGTTTTAGTTGAATTTTGTGAGTATGGGGTATTTTTGTTAAACTAAGAGTCACCGTTCTTTCAAAGCATTTGTTAAATACATTTCTTAGAGATACACTTTTCAGGCAGTGTGTTTAGTGAACGTGCACTTATACTGTGATTTTTGGTGATTGAACAGTTAAATTATTAAAGAACTTACTGCAGATGTTCAACTTGCTAGGACCAACCACTTGTAGATCAGTTGTTGATCTCAATAATGCAGATTGTGCTATTTTTAGGATATTTTTTTGGGGTACAATAAAACTTGTAGGCAAAAATGGGGGGGATTAGATAATAGAAACCAAAATGGTCGATTTAATGAACATAATGTCACTAAAAGAGTATAGAAGCATCTTTTATTTTGTTTAGATTGTGTATTCTGAAAATATTCTGTTAAGAGAAACTCGTTAAAAAAACAGTTGAAGTATCTAATACTCTGATGGTTTAAGTTAATATAACTAGCAGTAGGTAAATATATGATCTAGGTTTAAAGGGGCAAGTCTGTAAGATTTGTAAAACTTGTGGAAAGAATACTTTGGGTAAAAGATAAGTTGTGGATTAAGCCATATATTCGATTAAGAAAGAAAGAGATTGATTTTTGAGCTGATGATATTAAGGTAAAGTATTAAGTGCTATGATTTTTAAGATTTTATAAATCATCTTCTTTTTATGTAGGACTAGGCCAATTTTGATAGAAAAACCCCTTAATTAAGCAATGTTGAAAACTTTATTTTTACTTTGAAATAACTGGTGAGAATTTGGTGTCATATATGGACGTACTTTCGTGATTTATAAATAGTAAATAGTTTAAACTTGATAAAATGATTTTTCAAGTTATCCATTTCTTTTTCAAAAAACTTGGGTTTCTGACACTAGAATAATGCACATTATGGTAATTATTTGTTGTTACTTGTATCATTATTAAAAACTAAAACTAGACCCATAACTGGATTAAGTTTAAGAAAGAGAAAAACACTAGATGCAATGGTAATAAAATATAGGAAAACTTTAATTTAACACAAGGTTTCAGGCCTAAACCCTTCATCAGGTTCTCTCTGTTAAAGTGGGTTAGTTTAGGTTTGGTTAATTTTTCCTATAAATTTTGAAATTTGGCTTATGGAGAAGTGAAACTGTGATCGTGTAAACTGTCAAAATCAAAATATCTGGTGAACAAATTCTGCTAGTAGTTTATTTTGAGTAACTTTATGTAAAAGACAGAATTAGAATATTATGCAAGATGTTTATTTTGCTGACCATTCACAGTTGATATTTGGTTTAATTGCTACTTTAAAGCTTTTACTATATCCTTTGGTTAGGCAGATGGTTTTACTTATACATACAGGTATAAATATGAGTAATTATTATTCAGCTTTACTAAGATAACATAGTTTAAATGTTTTTTTTTCTTCTACAGATGCCCCCTGGTGTGGACATTGTAAACAACTTTCTCCTATCTATGATGAACTAGGTGCAAAATACAAAGATAATGATAAAGTTGTTATTGCTAAGATGGATGCCACAGTGAATGAACTTGAACATACAAAAATCAACAGTTTCCCAACTATTAAGCTTTACAAGAGAGATACGAATGAGGCAAGTAGTTATATCTTAATGTGGGTACATAGGATAAGCCTTCAGTTCAGTAGTATTAGGTCTTCAAGAGGTTTTTTTTATAAAAAAAAAAAGACCCGCACAATGTTGATGTCCTTTTTAATACCTTCCATATTTGCGTACGTTTTCCCATTAAGAACTTCCCAACTCCATAATCTTCTGTTGCCACCTTTCCAATTGACGAGCAAAGGGCTTTTCTGATGAAGGGCTTGATTTAAATGTTCCAATTGCTGACTATAGATCTTTGCATTGATATTTCACTGTAGATTGAAGAGTTCGAAATGAATTACTCCATTGATTTCCCACCAAATGCAAAGCATCACTTTCTGCAGATGGAGTCGGAAGTGGTTTTTTGTCTAGGACTGAACCATTGTTTTTGGCATTTAATATTTGCAAAGAGAATCCATTTTTCATTACTGATGACAGTTCTGTCCAAAAATGGTTCATGCTTCAGAAGAGACAAAGCAAGGTTCACACATTGGAAACTATGATCATTGGAGAGTTTGTGAGGCACCCAACACCTTCTGTGTAGAATTTTCCCATATTCCTTAGATGATTATATATTGTTTCATGAAAGACATGCAGTTTAAGGGCCATTTCATTTGTGTTGCCTTGGGTTACTCAACAACTATTTTCAAAGCATCATTATCAATTCCAACATGTTAGCCCCTGCCATCAAAGTTTTTACGGCTAAAGTCACCTGAAAAAAATTTGCGGAACCATCTTTGACACTTACGAACGTTCAAAACATTTCCATAAACTTCTTTGATAATTTCTGTGGCTACAGAGGCGTTGTTTCCCATCTTGTATTCAAACAGCATTACATGCCAAATGTGTGTCTTGTCGTGTGTCATCCCTATAAGGGATTAGAATATACTAAACTTTACACATTATGTAGGCTACACTAACATAATGTTTACGGGGGTTTGTTTAACTATCTTGCGTGATGTACATTTTTTGGGGGGTGGTTAATGAAAATGTTCCAAAACGCGACATTAATTTCTTGATGATGTAATATAATGATCCTTAATTATGGTTTTATTATGATAATCAGTTACTAACCTCAGACTTGGATTCTAGAACTACCTTTTTTATCAGTTACTTATAATGACATACATTGCTTCTCGATCTACTCATCTTTGCTAGTTGCTAATAATTGTGAACGTTGTTTTTAGGCATACTCTTCTTTGCTGGTTGCTAATAATTGTGAACGTTGTTTTTAGGCATACTCTTCTTTGCTGGTTGCTAATAATTGTGAACGTTGTTTTTAGGCATACTCTTCTTTGCCGGTTGCTAATAATTGTGAACGTTGTTTTTAGGCATACTCTTCTTTGCCGGTTGCTAATAACTGAACGTTGTTTTTAGGGATGCTCTTCTTTGCCGGTTGCTAATAACTGTGAACGTTGTTTTTAGGCCTGCTCTTCTTTGCCGGTTGCTAATAACTGTGAACGTTGTTCCTAGGCCTGCTCTTCTTTGCCGGTTGCTAATAACTGTGAACGTTGTTCCTAGGCCTGCTCTTCTTTGCCGGTTGCTAATAACTGTGAACGTTGTTCCTAGGCCTACTCTTATCAGTTTTGAATCTCCAAGTTTTACACACACAAAAAAGGTGCACTTCAATGAAAATTGTTCACTGGCAGATAAACATATTAACATAATATTCCAATTAGTGCTAAGATCAATTAATGCTAGCTTTAATGGTAATTTTGTTTTGATTGTGTATGAACTTTTATATATCAAAGTAATACCTACTTAAAAAGTTTTTGAACAGTTGTAATCTGTAAATATGTATGTTTTCTCTCTTATACAGTTTGTAGGAACATGTATTAAGCATAATTAGATGGAAACAGTAAGGTTTTTGTGCTTATGAGTTATACAAAAGTACATACTTGAATGTAAAAACCAAACTTGTCAGAGAGATGGAACTGTAAATTCACTACTCAGCTTCTTTACTTTTAACAGGACTTATTATTATCTACAAATTACAGCTTTTACAACAAATCTTACTTACTGTAAAAGTTGTGACTAGTATATAATATATACTGTAAAAGTTGTGACTAGTATATAATATAATTAATCAATAAGTATATTCAAAACTATGACTTAGTATTGTTCTTTTTCGATTTATGGAAATGCACACTAAATGTCTGTTATTCTGTTTTTATATATTCAATGAGCCAGTGTTTGAACAAAATAGAACAAACTGAATACAGTGATGAGATTTAGAAGGACTGTATGATGCCCTAAAGTTTGTTGCTTGTATCATTTTTTGTGGAATTTACTGTATTTTTGTTACCTACTCAAAAGTTGAAGTTATAGGCTGGGTCATGAAATAATTACAAAATCGTTTCTGCACAACTGTTGTTAATATGCCTGTTGTGATAAAACTTGTAGTTAAGTGTAGTGTTTAGCAGAGCTTGAAAATCATTCAGTTGCTGATTGATTAATGATTTCAAGCTTGTAACATAAAGAACACTGGTTTTCAAATGTTTGTCCTTTAAAAATTTAGTTAGGATAAAACTAGCTTAACAGTTTTCCTAGTAACTTAAAAATGTCATTGCAACACTGGGGTTAAAGTAGTTAAAAATGTATTAAATTCCTGTAAATCTGCTGTTTTTTTTAACAGGTTTTTTAGTTTAACTAGTAACTAGACCAAAAGTGGTAGCTAAAGCATAAAAAATCTTGGAAAGTCATGAAAAGTGAGCTATTAGAGAAATTAGGGCAATGGTTTTCATGAAGTACTAAATGTGGAAACATGTAGGTTTTTTCTATTGTAATATTGGTGTATTTTCTTAATTGATTCCAAGAAGACATGACCTTTCTGCCATACTCTTGTTGAAATCTTGCACTGCAATGGCTGCGATTAGTTAACGTTATCAAAGGATAACAAAAACAAGTATTCTTTAAAAACAATATTCAGTACCATCCGTAACCTTGCAAGCTGCAATAAACATCCCCTCTAAATTATGACTAGTATCTTTTTTAACTCTCTAATAAAAGAACTATTCAGTACCATCGTAACCTTGCAAGCTGCAATAAACATCCCCTCTAAATTATGACTAGTATCTTTTTTAACTCTCTAATAAAAGAACTATTCAGTACCATCCGTAACCTTGCAAGCTGCAGTAAACATCCCCTCTAAATTATGACAAGTATCTTTTTTAACTCTAATAAAAGAACTAATGTTTTCTTGTAGTGATTCATATAGTAGCATTATGTACATGAGATTTCCACTAAGGGCTATGATGAGAAAACCCTCTGAATTGTACATTACACAGGTACAGGGAGTTTGCAAAAAACAATTAATTAGTACAAGTGTATTGTAGTTCTGCTGGTTAGTGCTTGATTCTTAATCTGCGTGGGTTTGAATCCCAGTCATCGAACATGCTAGCCCTTTCAACTGTGAAGGCATTATAATGTGACAGTCAATCCCACTATTCTTTGTTAAAACATTTGGCAGTAGGTGGCGTTGACCACCTGCCTTCACTCTAATCTCTGTTAAATTATGAACAGATACTGTGAAAGGAGATGGGTGCCACCAGGTAAATCTGTCCAAGAATCACCGATGTTTTATCAGCATCCAAGGTACTTTAATGGTCGTAAGAGGCCTCAAGACTCAATAAAACAATGGCGTGTTTTATTCTTGGTTAAACTAAGGGTGTTTGTACAGGATTAAACACTGCTTACAACACTTAATATAAATTTATTTTGTCTTTCATAATTGTTACAGTGAGATATAATTATTAGTTAAGCCGTTACTTGTATTCTTGTAGGTAGTTGAATATAACGGAGAACGAACTTTAGAAGGAATTGGAAAGTTCCTGGAGACAGACGGAGATTACGGAAGAGCTGCACCTGATGAGGTAACCCTTGTTTGTTAAGTAGATATATTTATAGCTTATCTTTTATCTTCCTGTAGGTTGTAGATTTCAGTGGAGAACGTACACTAGATGGCCTGAAGAATTTTATAGAGTCTGGTGGAGTAGATGGGGCTTCACCAAAAGAACAGGTTGGGTACTAACTTTCTTCACTAATAGCATGTACTCTAGTCTTGTGGTGTTGGAAACCTAAAGTTTGTTTTAATAGAAATGTAGTATCGGTCTAATTTAAAACTAATTTCAAAATAATTGTAAATTCAGTAGTTGGGAAGCTTTGTAAATTTTGAGGTTTTTCATGTTATAATATACTCCAGTAATACTAAATTCTTATTGGTGTGGTGATGGATTTCCTGTTCACAATAACTTTCTCCTAGCTTTTGTGTTTATGTAGAGGCTAAGGACTGAAATCTACTAGATAGGAACACCTGATTTAATCAAACTACCCTGAGGAATTAACTAACAGCTCTCTATCTCTCTTGTTTAAAATTTAAAGTTAGTCACAGAAAAACTAATTTAATTTTTTTTGAAACCAAATTTTGAAGTTTTCAAAATTAATTTAAAAAAAGGTATTGTAAGGCTTATAAATTTTAGACAAGATTTCTATGGTTATTGCCCAAAACCTTAACATTGGAGTTGTGATATAGAGTGGGGAACTTATACAATCCTAGTATATAAGGTAGAATATTTGTAACTATCGTATAATAATGAAAGTCTTCCGGATATTTCTAAAAAATCCGGAAACCTTCTGGTTTTCTTCCGGAGAAACACATTTTTTAAAATTATTTATCGGATTTTAATGTTCCATGTCATAGATAAGCATTTATGCAATTGCACGGTTTGTTTACA
>NW_013673024.1:0-4307 GCF_000517525.1 Limulus polyphemus | reverse complement strand
CCAGTCGGTCCCAGCTTGTGAGTAATGTGGTAAAAGAACTTTTACTGGTATTAATGTGGGGACAGCCAGTGGCCATCTGACCCAGTCGGTCCCAGCTTGTGAGTAATGTGGTAAAAGAACTTTTACTGGTATTAATGTGGGGACAGCCAGTGGCCATCTGACCCAGTTGGTCCTAGCTTGTGAGTAATGTGGTAAAAGAACTTTTACTGGTATTAAAGTGGGGACAGCCAGTGGCCATCTGACCCAGTCGGTCCCAGCTTGTGAGTAATGTGGTAAAAGAACTTTTACTGGTATTAAAGTGGGGACAGCCAGTGGCCATCTGACCCAGTCGGTCCCAGCTTGTGGGATATACATGACTAATACCTTTTGTGTCCAGGGGCTCTTCTGATTATACCTGGTCCAAGTGTAATATTACATTACCATATTGGAAATATGGGGGCTAAGTATTCTTGCCCCAGTTTTCACATACCCCTAAAGCTGTACTCACCATGAGTGGTCTAGATGCTATACAACTGTGTTGTTACAACCAGGGTTCACTAGAACGGCACTCTTGAGGGTAAAAGCAAGCCTCTCTAGACATCTTGTATTTATTTTGAAATATTTGATATTAGAGAATAAATCGCAAATGACAGAAGCAGTGAATGTGATCATAATCTGTTTAATTTTTTTAGATAAGTTATAAAGTTAAAAATTTTGATTAATTAATATTTGTCTGAATTTTTTTAACTGCTATAGAAATTTTGAAAATTACACTTGTCAAGAATTCAAATTACCATTTCAATTACATACTCATTAACACTAATTCTTGACCTTTGAAAAGTTCAATTTTTCTGCTTAAACTCCAGTTATGAATTTTAAAAATTACAACTTCTACAAATAAACAGTAGATAAAATCCTAACTAAAGTCTGTCTGTCTAAGTCTATCATTTACTGTATAATTTTTTCCAACCCTTTATGTATTGGTGAAATAGGCCACAAAGTTAGTAAGATCTGATGGTAGATGTTAAATAATGGTAATATCGAAACATTCTCATGACAAACATAAAAGAACAGCATCTTGTGTATATCCTGCAAACCCTTTCTTCATCAGGATTAAGTTAACTTGCATTAGAATTTAAAGTATTTTAACTTTTCTATAAGCACTTCAACCTTCCTAACATAAAATGTTCCGGCTCTGTCTACATCTTCCCCAAACGTTCAATACTACATGGTACAGATTCTAGAACTGTCTATAGCCAACAATTCAGACTTCTAGATGTTTAAAAGCATAGTTCACAACAAGATATTGGTGAAATCTCTGCTATTCTGATAATAAAAGAATCTAATACATAAGCTCAATCAAAAATATTCATTTAGAATTCTCTTACATTTTGTTCCAACCCTATCTCATTTTTGGTATCCAAACACAATAACATGCCATTTTCTGTCTTTTGAAAATATTAAATGGTTAATTTTCCATAAAATTATAGTACTAATTCAAAAATAAAAAAAAGAACACCGAATTTTGAATACTTACAATCAAAACTCGGAGCACTAATTTGAAACTCGGACTGACTTTCACTTATAATTAGATTTTCAAAATGATTCACAAAAGCTTTTATTTTAATATTTTAAAGAAATGTATCAACCATAAGTTTTGATCATCAGGGCAAACAAAAAATCTTAAGTGTAATAGATTTAAAGACTGTTTTAATAGCACAAACCTTTGATATGTTTTAAGTTAGGCTAAAATCATTCATGTCTTGAGGCCATAACTTATCTTTGAACCTGTGTATAAGACGAGAAGTAAAATCAGGCATTGTTTTAAGAGTAAAAAGTATGGTCTTATATACCAGCAAATACAGTAACAAGACTCTTCTGCCTCAGAGTTCATTTTACTTTTGTTTGCTCTTTTTTTTCTTTTTTGTTCTTCTTCTTCTTAAGTGCATTAACATCGTGCCACCTACCGGGGTACAATGACATATTTATAATTGTATCATTAGTCCTGATTCTTCATAACTAGAAGTTATTTATCTCGCATGCTAGTTACAATTAATCACGACATTTTTTATTTGAAATGTATTAAAACATTGCTAATGTTATATCAAACAAGATTAGTTTCTGTAACATACAATAATTTTGTAAACATGTTTTTATATCTTAAGATTTAGTATTTTTTTTGTGACAGAAAAGGAGTCCAACTGTGATGAAAACTTTGTAAAGTTGTTTCTTACATGTTTGTAACTGAAGCTATGTCGCATTGAAAAACCACGCTTGTGGTTGTATTGATTACCCCAGAGCGTAGGTTAGACACGGTTTAAAAATAACTTACGAGAGTTTCTTTACAAAAGTAACATCCTAGACTTACTTAAAAATAGAGGTGTCCTATACACTGAACCTCAAAGAAATTCGGGGCCGTTTTACACACCGGTAAGTAAGGTAATAATCACTGTTGTATTCAAACATGTATGTGATCAACGTTTCTGACTGGTAGAATGATTCTTTACCAAAAACACATCAAGAAACTGCATTAATCACCTCAATGTAGACAATGCTATGACTGAATAAATACTGTTGCAAATAACCGTACGAAAGAAATTTGAACTACCTCAGTTCAGGGCAGCCAGTTCTTAAATAAATCTGGTTACAGATGTGTTGTAGTTCTGTATGTAGTCTCTATTTGTGGCTCAAACATAACAATAGCTTTACACATGTATCGTTTGGTCATTTTTAACAAAATAGTACAGGTGTAAAGGTTTACTTATTTAGAGGTATGTTAACTGTACAGGTGTAGAGCTGTTGTTTCCGTAACTGGTTGTGTGGACCAAACTGTATAGGTGTAAAGCTGTTGTTTCCGTTATAAAATGCTTTTTAAGAGTAATATTTCAAGTATTCTAATCAATAATATATCATTCTTAAGACTAAATAAACAAGATTATTGTATTTAAGTAAACTGTATCCGATGTAATAAAACTTTGAACTGTTACTACCATCTTATTGAACTACTAAATAAAACATAAATTATATACTGTTTTTAAACTTAATTTGTGTTTTTAAATTTACAATAACGTCATTAAGATTGTTAATGATGTAACTCCTTCAATAAATCAAGCAATATAGCGTTACACCATTCACTTCCGAACTATAGCTGAAGTCCTATCAGTTTTATAAACTACCTATTCACCAAAGTGTACATAGATTCGTGATTTTGTTCTTTATACTTCTAATAACATGAGTATAAACAGATACCATCAGTCTGAGTAATACTCACTGAAACTTTCTGTGTGATTTTACCAAGTTTGGTCAGATCCTTTACACTGAATCTTATAACAGTCAAAAACGAGATCACTTAGTATGATGCAGTAAGTTACTACTAGTTGTAAAGGGGTTTTGACCCCACAAACCCCACCAAGAACATTTTCCATCGACGTTTATTCAAGTATTGATAATGTTTTGTTTTTTTGTCAGGAGGAGGAGGAAGAGGAAGAAGAAGGTGAAGATGATGACCAGAAAAAGAGAGACGAGCTTTAAATGTGTTATCACATTCCTTAATCTTCTGTGATTAGTGATTAACAGAAGTTAGCGTCTGTCATCAGGGTTGGGAGGGTTGAAAATATTGTCTATGTGTATTGAAGTCCGCTTTACGTTGTGAAAATTGATGGTTGACATATACATTTTTTTTAGTAATGTTTTATTTCTTCAGTTGCTAATAAACGAAAATACAAAAAGACCTAACACTCATATTTTTGGCCCATGTGGTCAGTACTGTTTTTACTTCTGTATTAACTTGCCAGTAATTTCATGAAATTGGAAATTTTATAGTTTTGTTAAGCCTATTTTAAAGAACTTGGTATATATATAAATATATATAAAAAAACAACCCTAAATGATTTAGGGAAGTATATATTTTTGCCTCTTATTTTAAGAAACATATTCATGTTTTTCTCTAAGACTTAGTGATTTATTAAAAACACGTTAGATGAAAATAATGTACTACTGTCTCTCGATGTTGTTCAATAAACAGGATGTTGAACCACTTCGGTTATGGTGATTTTATATAGTGAGAACAAATTACAATGAATCCAAGTTTGAAATGGACAGCAACTGTCTTTGTAGAAACCTACAAGTGTAGAGGACGACGTTTCAAAAGTCTTTCGTCTTCAGGTTAGTGTGTGTGGTGTAGTTTGGTCTTTGAAACTTAGATTCATTATGAATACTCTGCTTAAACAACGTATCAAAGATTAACAAATTGTAAATAGTTTCAAGTATACAATGAAAGCAGTGATTCATATTAGAAGTGACCTTGAGTTCACACAAGGTGCTACTAT
>NW_013673023.1:40261-42299 GCF_000517525.1 Limulus polyphemus | reverse complement strand
ACTTTATTTTGACTTCCGACCTATATGTTCAATGACTTCACACCACTGATTTCATAGTATTAACACTTTATTTTGACTTCCGACCTATATGTTCAATGACTTCACACCACTGATTTCATAGTATTAACACTTTATTTGGACTTCCGACCTATATGTTCAATGACTTCACACCACTGATTTCATAGTATTAACACTTTATTTTGACTTCCGACCTATATGTTCAATGACTTCACACCACTGATTTCATAGTATTAACACTTTATTTTGATTTCCGACCTATATGTTCAATGACTTCACACAAGTGTCACTTTTATTTTGACTTCCGACCTATATGTTCAATGACTTCACACTAGTGTCACTTTTATTTCGACTTCTGAGACATAATTCCACTTGCTGTAAACTTTGTGACCATACTAATGGGCAATGTTTCTTTCAGGTGTCAAACGTTACTGAATAATTTTAAATGACTGAATCAAAGTGTCAATCTATAAAGATCATATATATATAAACGAATACAAACTCAATTGTATTAATTAGGTAAACATTTTTTGTAGAAGTTCCAAAAACAACTGATTGTTAAAAAATATTGGCCATTAAGAATTTAAATTCTTGTTTGTTTGTTTCAAGTACTTGTGCAAAGCTACACAAAGATTATCTACAGTAGCCTTCCCTAATTTTTGTTTGTTTGTTATCATTCCCTAATTTTGAAATGATCCAACAAAGACAGCTAGTCAACAGCACCCACCACAAACTATTAGCTATTCAAAGCAAATGGGATTATGTAGCCACATCTCCAATCGGTGAAGAACAATTTTAAAGTAATGGGACACAAACCGTCGACTTTCTGATTCACACCATAATCACTAGGCCATATCTAGTCAAATTTTAAAAGCAAAAATTTACCTCCACTGGCATATTCCATCACAAGGTACAAAGTTTTCTCAGTCTCTATAACTTGATAAAGTTTCACTGGAAAACATACGAAAACATCTAATTAATAGAAGTAAAGAAACAATTTCAAAGATTTAATGGCAAACTACACACACACACCAATTCTTACAGCTGCTCATGACCTTCTGGTACATGAAAAATTTAATAATATAAAAATAAGGTGCTTTAAACACTAAGACACCTTTTAGCATGCATAACCACGGGTGCAAAATAAATATTACATAGTAAAAATAACACATCACTTTTCATTTATTTGAAATTTATTAAAATTCTTTGGTTAATTTTTTTAAATTTGCTTTCAAAATATACAGTTGTGTTACATCCTGAACTGGTTTTACATCTGTAAGGTACACTGTCACATTTTCTTGTCTCCAGCTTTTTACATTAATAATACATTCCTGTGCTCTTAGTCTACACTGAAAGAAGTTTTCTAACTTGGACACTCGTATAGTACTACTGAGTGGAGAAGGACAAACAAGAGAAAAAAATTCTAACTTTTAGTGGAATTAAAAAATAAAAACAACAAAAAACTCTTGGACATCCATTAACGAAATATTATAGCACAGTTTCTTTGACATTAACAAACTGAAGTTTATATATATATATTTGTTCGTCAACTCTGGATATATTATTCTAAGTAACAAAAGTAGAAAACAAAGAATAAACTGCATACAGTCAAGTTTCAGTAGTCAATTAAATCAAAATTACTACACCTACATTGGGATGGTAAAATAGTCCATTTAAATCATCACACCAATATTAAATTGGTCAAGAAGATCATTAAATCACTATCACCATACCTATATTAGGATGATCAAATAGACCATTTAAATCATCACACCAATATTAAATTGGTCAAGAAGATCATTAAATCACTATCACCATACCTATATTAGGATGATCAAATAGACCAATTAAATTTATTTTTACCACATCGATATTAGGATGGTCAAGCAGTCCAATTAAATCAATTACCACATACCCATACTAGGATGGTCAAGCAGTCCACTTACATCAATTACCACATACCCATGTTAGGATGGTAAAGCAGTCCACTTACATCAATTACCACATACCCATACTAGGA
>NW_013673023.1:35674-39311 GCF_000517525.1 Limulus polyphemus | reverse complement strand
ATACTAGGATGGTCAAGCAGTCCACTTACATTAATTACCACATACCCATACTAGGATGGTCAAGCAGTCCACTTACATCAATTACCACATACCCATACTAGGATGGTCAAGTAGTCTAATTAAAACAATTACCACATGTTAGGATGGTCAAGCAGTCCACTTACATCAATTACCACATACCCATACTAGGATGGTCAAACAGTCCACTTACATCAATTACCACATACCCATGTTAGGATGGTCAAGCAGTCCACTTAAATCAATTACCACATACCCATACTAGGATGGTCAAGCAGTCCACTTATTATCAATTACCACATACCCATACTAGGATGGTCAAGCAGTCCACTTACATCAATTACCACATACCCATACTAGGATGGTCAAGCAGTCCACTTACATCAATTACCACATACCCATGTTAGGATGGTCAAGCAGTCCACTTACATCAATTACCACATGCCCATACTAGGATGGTCAAGCAGTCTAATTAAAACAATTACCACATACCCATACTTGGATGGTCAAGCAGTCTAATTAAAACATTTACCACATACCCATACTAGGATGGTCAAGCAGTCCAATTAAATCAATTATCACATACCTATGTTAGGATGGTCTAGTAGTTTCATTATCTTCACTTCCCTAAATAACTAGGGAAAAAATAATATATTAACACCATGGCATCAAATAAAATAATTTCTCAAGATAATTTAAAAATTAACTACAAGTTACCTTTTACAAGACTACCCATATTTTTAGTTGCACTTGAACATTTTGTTTAATACAAACACTTAAATAAGCATGCACAGGTTCATTACAGCATTTGTTCAACAAAGATAATTACTATAAAAATAGGAATGAAAACATATCTAAAAGAGACACAACAAATTATATGATACTTTTGTGTTTTTTTCGTCATTAAGCACGAAGCTACACAAAGGGTTTTATGTGCTATGCACACCACAGGTACTCAAACTTATCGCTGAAGCACAGGTTTGTTTGTTTTTTGACAGGGGTTAACTAGCACCCCTTAAGAGCTATTACAAGAGATAATAAACCTGATCATTATCATATAATCAGAGACAAAATGAGCACAAAACTAAGCCTAAAATACTGTAGTGGACCATATCATTCCATTTGAGTTTGGATATTTTTGAAGTTTATCATGGTTTGAAATCAATATGATGAGAAATAAAAAAGAGCAACTTGAACCTTTGTGTTTAATAGAGTTTTAAATACACAACAAATAATAATTAAGTAAGATAAGGATTTCATTTCTTTTTTTAACATATAGGTTCATAAGTGGTACTCCTGTTATTGCTTTTATTTTTTACTTGCTTTAACTCCTGAGATCTGATTGTAGAATAATGCTACAGCTTCACTGCTTTTACTTTTGTTTGCTCTAATTCTTGAGATTTGGTTGCAGAAATCTGGATCCACTGGTTTAGAACAAATGACCAACTTCTTAAAAGTTCCTCATAATGTTAACAATATTAGAAATACACAACTAAATATCGAACGGTAATTTATAAAATATTATTTCAATTTACACACATTTATCTTAACGTTTAATACCGAAATAAAAAGTCTGATTTTTCACAATCATATCAGCATTTGTGACTGAACAATTAAATCTGTTGTATCTACACAAACATTTAACTTTATTTCCAGCTGTTGTGTTTCAAAACAATGCCCATGTAGTTATCTAGTGAATCAAATTAAATGCATCAAAATAATCAGATACACATTTTTTTCTTAAGTATGCACAGCATAACATAATACATTTTACAAGAAAGATAATTTAATAATTTAAAAGCAATTCTCACCTTCTGAAGACTGGATGGGTTAAGCTGAGTTTTATCAATTATTTTAATAGCTACCTGCAATATATAAAGATTCAAATTAACTTCAAAAATTGCTAAAATAAACACTGGAAACTCTATGACACTGTCTTTCACTGTAGTTAAAACTTTGTAAAAGGTCAAGGACAGAAGCTGACAGCTTTCCTCATTACAGCTCTAATACGATATCAAACAAGTTCTGGCATTTTAATTGAAACTCTCAAAAACTTTTCACACCTAACAGAATTTGTAGAAATTTAAAACAAGATTTTTGTAATACATCTTTGAAGCCATATTTACAAATTTTCCCACCTCAATATAAATCAGTTCCTACAATGGCAACATTCTTGACTATATAATGTATTTGGTATCTAACTAAGCAAGCCAATCAAACTAGTGGTTAAGATATGAAATACAATTTATTGAGAAACAAGTTACCCTGACTTCTCAACTTAACTAACGACTCACTCCTTAACAAAATTTAATTAAACTATATATTTTTCTAATATTCAGAATATGAATAAAGAACCAATTTACCTATAATACTAGTAAAAGGCTTTTGACACCTGAGTTGGGGGATAATGATTTTAAAGTAACAAATCTACAATAATTGGTAACTGAACCACTATTAAACATCTATTTTTGTACTAAAAGTCTGATTCATTCATATTTGAGATCTAAAGTAGTAACTAATAATAATTAGAACATACACATGTTTATAATAAAAAACTAAGATGACCATACATACAAGTTATAAATATGTAGGGTTACTTGTATAATTTGCTAAAAGTTATACGAAATAGTTATAGCTTTTCCTCTCTCATCATATATGTTTACTATGACAGTCTTATATTTTAATACAATTTAACTATATTCTGCATGACAAAATACACACCCACACCAATCAGGCAAGAACGAAAAAAAGGTTCACATGTCTTGGTTTTATACGAAGACACTTCAAAACATTGAATTTTATCTCTTTAGTCGGCAAGTTTTAAACATATTCCCTTACTTTGATTTGTTTCTCATAATTTCTCTTTACTGAAAACATCACAACTTTGAAGATACTTCTTTATTAATGTTTTTATTTTATTATTTATCTCTATTGAACAATTAACTAAAATATTTGGTAATACAATCACACTTATTCCTCACAAAAAGTGAACGTCAAATATTTCTTTATGACCCTACCTTTATTAATTTTTTATTATTTATCTCTACTGAACAATTAACTAAAATATTTGGTAATACGATCACACTTATTCCTCACAAAAAGTGAACGTCAAATATTTCTTTATGATCCTACCTCTTTTCCAGTTGGCAAATGTTTAGCTAACTTCACTTTTGCAAAATTTCCTTTTCCTATTGTTTTTAAAAGCCTGTATCTTCCAACATGTGGTTCTTCCAGGGATCTCCCACGTGAAGCTCCGCTACGCGATACGGGAGTTGATTCTTCAGCCTATCACAATAAAGTTGGAACTTTACAGACATCATGTCATTACAAAGACATAAAGAACTATTGGTGTTAAAGTATCAACCGTTTAAAAACAACTCACACATACACACCCTTAAACTAAATTGTTCCTATGAATACAATATTAAAAAACTTGCTTGTAGCTCCACACTAAGCAACAACCCTGGATGCATCACAGAATACAGCATTAAACATCTTACATTTGGTTTCAAACTGAGGAATAACTGCACACATCACAGAATACAGCACTAAACACCTTACATTTAGCTTCAAACTGAGGAATAACTCTGCACACATCACAGAATACAGCACTAAACAC
>NW_013673023.1:30866-34760 GCF_000517525.1 Limulus polyphemus | reverse complement strand
CATTTTAATGGAAAGTAGGGATCGTTGGTTATTCTTAGAATTGCTATAAGAAGTAACCAGAACAAAATAAATGCTGCAATAAAAAGTACACAAACAAGTAAAGTGATACTAGTTGGTTAGGTTTTAAAATGATTTTCAATCCCTACTTTGGTTGGCAAATTTAGACTGCTTCATTTAGCTATAAGCATCACAATGCCAACCAAAGTAGGTATTGAAAATCATTTTAAAATCTTACCCACTAGTATCACTCTACTTGTTTGTGTATTTTTATTGCAATATATATATTGTTCTGGATACTTCTAATAACAATTCTAAGAATAACCAACGATCCCTACTTTAATTTTGTTTTCCTATTTATTTGTTCAGTTTTTATATGTTCTTGGAATGGATACAACATCTATAATATTTTAGTATAGCCATATTTCTGGTAGTTATAACTTTTACAAGAATTAAAACCACAATCACAAATTTATAAAATGTAA
Organism: Limulus polyphemus; assembly: GCF_000517525.1. Taxonomy (NCBI): domain Eukaryota; kingdom Metazoa; phylum Arthropoda; class Merostomata; order Xiphosura; family Limulidae; genus Limulus; species Limulus polyphemus. Next base: position 34,278 of record NW_013673023.1, on the reverse strand, counting down.
TCCTTACTTAGGCCTACAGATAAGTGTATAAAGCTGCCAAGGTATGGATTAAATTTTATAAATTTGTGATTATGATTTTAATTCTTGTTTCATTACTTTTTGTAGCAGGATTCCTACTTCATATTAAAATTAAAATTATTTCAATACTCTTGTTTGTTTACTTTCTATGTTATACCTGTATACAATATATACTTTACTTTTAGAAACTGTCACGTGTATCCATCGATATGTAGCGCCATCTGTTGGGTTGAAAAGATATTTAAGTACATGCACCATATGTTTACCATTTATAAAAAATCTGTTTATATTTAGCGGAGTATCAAAATCTGATACCCACAGACCAGTCAAGTAAGCTAAAGAAATCTTCTAGCAATAGTCCGAGACGTCTAGGCGCTAGCCCCACTGACATGATCATGTAGGTAGTAGATGACAAAATTGCTGTTTTAGAAATTTTTGAATTGTTATACCGGAAACGTTAGCTACATTTTTAGCATATTATTAGTAAATATGCACATATTCTATCTTAATCAATACTTTGAATGGTTGGCTTTTCACTTACAAAGTTAATAGGGTGCTTTTTCGGCACATGAATTATTTGGAAACTTTGTCAACCCCTACTATTAAGTACTACTGTACTCAATAATTATATGTCAATAAACTTGGCATCAGATTGTAGTTCATAATTCAAATTTTTCTATTATCCAAGTTTTAATTTCTTTATTTCAAAATGAAACATCTATAAAATTCTAAATCTTCCCTATGTATTGTCATGCAACATTCATATGTTCTCGTTTTCTCTTTTAATTTTCAATATCATAGATTCTACAGTGTATATAAACATAAGCCATAAATAATGACAAGGTCAAGTGTACATTTTTAACATCCAACTTCACCATTTGTTGAGATATATTTTCCAAACAACAACAGAAGTACAACCTGTCTATCCTCAACTTTCAAGACAGTTTACAAACCATGTGTTCTTATTTGATGCACCATGTTATGCCCAATATAAAGGGGTTTTTCTCTGTTTTAGTCTTTCAACCCCCCTTTCAAAGTTGGTGTCAACAGACATTAGCCGAGAGGAAGTAATTTATGTATGTGTAAGCAGAGTTATTGCTTATAGCAGTAATGAATTTTTTTTTACCCTATTTATAATTTAGAAAGCCAGTTAAATACCAGTAGTTTTTGGGACACTTTATTCTAATAACTAATATATTTTTTGAAAGGTACAAGAATTTTTGTTCAGACAATGAACTTGAAGGAAAAAAAACTAGGCCTATTTCGTTATTTGTTCAAGTGCACAATCTTATCTCCTGCGTCCAAGAATCTGCTCGTGTGTTCTCACCGTGATGTTTTGGCTTTCACAGAAAAATGAACTGCTTATATGGTATAAGCCAGGCAATAAAACCACAAAGTTGAAATAAAATCCATGTGAAAAGATTAACAGTTGAAACTGTGATTACCATTAACTGAAGACATGGCAGCAAATGATACATTCAAAGAAGGAAAAAGGGTAATATTCATAACTTTCAAATTATCATTTCACTGTAGATTGATAACTTAGCAACATTTATTGTTAGGTAGAGAGAATAACAGATAAAACATAAAGCTTTAATTCTGGTATTCATTTAACCCTATCCTTTACTGTGTATGATACAAAGTTTCAGTGTCTTATATTCAAAATGTTATTAAACTACTTTTTGTTTATGTTAGTATAGCATAAAATCTTAGCTAATAACCCATATTTTAATAGTATATAGTAAGGCAATGTTAATAAAAAAAAACATGAATTTCCCCTAGTGTGACACACGAAGCACATTTTCTCTAGGCATTTTCTTTTCTCTATTTTATCCACCACCGCTCCAAAAAAGTACAAAATTAAGAAAAAATTACTCACTATAAAATTGTCATTGCTCAGACAAACCATAATTTTATAGCCATCAGTTTTGTTTGGTTACAGAGCTATCATATAGACCCCCTCCTGCCACAACCACTCTTTCAGAATTTGTTTATAGTTCTCTCTTATGTTTAATTATTAGTTACATATAACCAATAGAAAGCAAAGGTTTTCATCTATCAAATGACGTATTGTATAACGTTGTTTTCTGAACAGATAATCATCAATTTCACTCAAGAGTACGAGCTCTGTTCCCATGGGAACTAACTTGGATGACTTTTTAACAGTTCTTGTTGCATAGTTAGAAAGCCAGAAAAATTGAGTTAGGGGATATTATCTACTTTTTGCATGTTATTATAGTCTATGTTCTTTGGTGCATTATTTAATTAAATAAAAATTATATAGGGCATTACTATCATTAGTATGAAAAAGTAGGATTAAGGGTCATCAACAATTGACAGCAAGAAAAATGATTGGGTAAGTACTCTGTTTCTTGTTTTTCATGTGTATTCTTTATTTATTATTATAAAGGTAACTAAAATGTAAAAATAGGAATCTTTTTAGATTAGTTAAGATTAAATTAAGTAAAATAATTAATAATAATAATATAATAAACATGATTCATGAGGCATGCAAGCGAGCAGCTTGTGGGTAATGTAATTTAATAGTGTAACATGAGCTGCATGTTCCCCAAGTGATTTACAACTTACAATGGTGTGAATAATAGTTAGACACGATTCAAAAGGCAATAAAACTCAACTATAAATAGATAAATGAACGTAGTTTTACGCTACATTTCAAGTCATTCTAGAAAGAAAAAAGGGTAATTTAGATTTATTTCGATATTTTGGGGGGAGGGGTACGAGGTCAGTCAAACTGGCCAACCTTGTATAGAGTCAGGGTAGAAAAAATAACATAAAATATAGTTTTACTGAAAACAAAACATTTGAAATGTATTTAGGTTTTTGAAACTACACATCTCATCTCAAAAATCTCAAATTTTATTTGTGCAATTGCTAAAACCTCCTAAACAAATTTCAAATGGTTTTTCCAGTAAAACTTTATATCTTATCTGTTATTTTCTCTACCGTAACTTTACACAAAGATGGTCAACTTGACCGACCTTGTAACCACTGAGAAAAATAAATCTAAATTACCCTTTTTTTCTTTCTAGAATGACTTCAAATTGTAACATGAAACTACATTTTATCCTAAATAAGTTTAAACTCATAACAGCATACATCTATTTATACTTAAATTTGATTTCCCTTTGAACCTTGTGTAGTTACTATTCATGCCATTATAAGTTGTAAATCACTTGGTCAACATTCAGCTCAAGTTATGCTGTCACATTACATTATGCATGAGCTATTCGCAAGCATACCATGTGAAAAATTATATTATTATTCATTTCACCTAATCTAACCTTAACTAATATAAAAAGGTTTATATTTTTACATTATAGTTAATTTTCTAATAATAAATAAAGAACATATATGAAAAACAAGAAATATA
>NW_013673023.1:28796-30064 GCF_000517525.1 Limulus polyphemus | reverse complement strand
CATCACAGAATACAGCACTAAACACCTTACATTTGGTTTCAAACTGAGGAATAACTCTGCACACATCACAGAATACAGCACTAAACACCTTACATTTAGCTTCAAACTGAGGAATAACCCTGCACACATCACAGAATACAGCATTAAACATCTTACATTTGGTTTCAAACTGAGGAATAACTCTGCACACATCACAGAATACAGCATTATACATCTTACATTTGGTTTCAAACTGAGGAATAACCCTGCACACATCACAAAATACAGCACTAAACATCTTACATTTAGACTCAAACTGAGGAATAACCCTGCACAGATTACAACATTAAACAATTTAAATTTGGTATTAAAATCTGTATGAAACTTTTAAATTTCAAACCAGTTTTGTAATATAACAACTTCTGAAAATTAAATACATCATAATATTTTTGAATCTTCAATATGTTCAATTTTACAGCTTTTCATTTTATGAGATTTCACTATAAAACCAACAGTTAACTAATATTGTTGCTTTAAACTATTTTATAAGGGCATGATGATACTGTTTTCAAAGAAACTTACACGATCTGCAGGAACTGATTCATGAACAGTTTGAAGGGGTGTTCTTGTTATGGCTGCCATTATTAAGTTTAAAGAATGTGTCACTTCTAGTTCACTGCTAAAAATAACAAAAAAATTTCTACATTATATATCAGCCATCCAACAAAACACTCAACAGAAACTAAAAAAAAGAATTACAAAAAAAATCAATGTATAATACTTTCATGATTGGCATAACAAGCTACAGGTTACATATATTAAATGTTTTAAACTAAAGAATATGAACATAATAATAATTAAAAAAGATGACAAAATATCACCTCAGTTTATTACTTTTATTCACTGAATAAATCTCTTACAATAATTACACTAATTAGCATTATTTTCTTCCAATGTATGTGAAAAAAAATAATAATATTAAACAAATATTCATGAGCCAAAATACAGACTGTTTTAGGTAAAGCAGATTTTAACCTTTTCACAACATCAGTCCATTGTGAATATCATGTTTTCCAGTTACATTCAAATTTTAGTTAAACAACCTTATTATGAATGAATAGGGAAAAAAATTAAAATTTTAATGGAAAGTAGGGATCGTTGGTTATTCTTAGAATTGCTATAAGAAGTATCCAGAACAATATATATGTTGCAATAAAAATACACAAACAAGTAAAGTGATACTAGTTGGTTAGGTTTTAAAATCCCTACTTTGGTTGGCAAATTTAGAC
>NW_013673023.1:25660-27796 GCF_000517525.1 Limulus polyphemus | reverse complement strand
TTTTGCTGTAGATTGATAACTTAGGAACATTTATTGTTAGGTAGAGAGAATAACAGATAAAACATAAAGCTTTAATTTTGGTATTCATTTAACCCTATCCTTTACTGTGTATGATACAAAGTTTCAGTGTCTTATATTCAAAATGTTATTAAACTACTTTTTGTTTATGTTATACCAGTTAGGTTTATATTTTTACATTATAGTTAATTTTCTAATAATAAATAAAGAACACACATGAAAAACAAGAAATATAGTACTTATCTATGTCTGGTTTTTTTTGCTGTCGGCCATCAATGAAACTGTTTAATACTAATTGTACCATTGCACTAAATAATTATATCTAATTAAATAATGCACCAAAGAACACAGACTCAATAACATGCAAAAAGCAGACAATGTCTTATAGCTATCACAATGTTTCTGGCTTTCTAATTATGCAACAAGAGCTGTTACAACTTCCTCCAAGTTGTGGATGTATATCCCATGGGAATCAAGCTTGACTGAAAACTTAAAGTAAAATTGACAATTCTCTTTACAGAAGACAGTGTACTATATGTCATTTAATAGATGAAAACTTTGGCTTTCTATTGGTTATAAATAATATAGTATTGAATGGCAGAGAGAACTACTGGCAATTTCTGAACGAGAGGATGTGACAGGTGGGCTTAGCAAAGGGGATATGATTTGATGGCTCTGTAACAAGATAATATTGAGGGCTATAAAAATTATGCACTGTCCAAGTTTATCCTTGGTGTGTGTATTAAAACTGGTGTGTGTATATATAAGTAATATACGTTAAATTTCGTACTTCTTGGAGAGGTGGTAAATAAATTAGAGAAGAATGGATGCCTAGAGAGGAATTGTAACAATTCTCACACGAGAAAAAATTCTACACGTTTTTAATATTGCCTTATAAAAGTAAAAACTTAAGACTTATATACTATTAAAATATGGATTAATAGCTACATTTTTATAATATATTTATTGGTACATCATGAAAAGAAAGTAGTTTAATTAAATTTTGAATGTAACTTACTAAAACCTAATGATGCACAGAAACAGATGTCTGTTGCAAGAGGGTTAAGAGTTATAGTTTGTATAGTGTCGTGGTTACATGGTGGTTATAAGGTCAGTCAAACTGACTCTGCCCATATGCAAAAGGGTTATTATAAAACAGATTTTAAACTAAATAATCCAAACTGACTTAACTATTAGTTATTTGAGAAATAACTTACTTAATTTAATATTTTTGTAACTTCGTCATTTCCATACTGTGCTCATGAACCTGAAAAACTAAAAATATACATGCAGTTACCATTTTTCAAGTACAAACATACTTCAATAATGAAATACAATGCAAGAGTAAAACTATTAATGATTTCACTTACAGTATACCACATTTATTCACATCTCCAAAAGTCACAATTTAGCACTAATCCAATCCTTGGTGTAAAATAAATTTTACTAAATTTCTGAACAAAATTAAAACACCCATTAATAGAATGGCTGAGCCTTCAACAATTAGTTTTAAGTTTGGTTTTTGTGTGTCAATAAACATGGTGTGTGTATTTTGGAGTTATTTATACTTTTGCAACAAACATTTTTTTTGAAATGGTGACTGACTTTTGATATTATAATCCCAAATTTAACAGAATGTATTGCCAAAGGAGATGTGATGTTTGATTTAAAACTGCTGGTAATAAATTAGAATTCTAGTTATCTGGTAGAATGTAAATGTCTATAGAAGGACAGAATGTTATTGCTATACCTCCAAACCTTCTCTGTAATAAGATAGAAAATTTTAATTAACATATAAAAAACAACCACACATAAGCCTATTTCTTATGATTTCTACAATATAAAAAATGAAGTCATAATAATGCTTTGTTATTTATTATTGGCTTGAACCTAATAATGATAAGCATTTCTTGCATTTTTTTGGGTATCCTCAACCTCAAGAAATACAATAAATAGGAAAATATTCTAATGAACTTACTAGCATTTATAACAGGCCTTGAAAAATATGTGAAGATGACATTCGCTCATTCATTCATGTGTTCTAATTTTCTCAATAACAGAGTCTAACAAAAAAAATTTATAGTGCCATGAAACTGATTATGATACATTGACCTGTAG
>NW_013673023.1:23785-25011 GCF_000517525.1 Limulus polyphemus | reverse complement strand
CACAAACCAAACATTATCACAACCAACACATGAAAAATGTCTGTTTGAGACATACCTAATGTGATTTTTGTCATCAGATATAAAACACTTCAATATTAATTGCCAACCCAACATGGGAAAAACACTTCTTTTTGACAGAAACATGCTAAAAAAATGTCTGTTTGAGACATACCTAATGTGATTTTTTGTCAACAGATATAAAACACTTGAATATTAATTGCCAACCCAACATGGGAAAAACACTTCTTTTTGACAGAAACATGCTAAAAAAATGTCTGTTTGAGACATACCTAATGTGATTTTTTGTCAACAGATATAAAACACTTCAATATTAATTGCTAACCCAACATGGGAAAAACACTTCTGGTTGATAGAAACATGCTAAAAAATGTCTGTTTGAGAGACATACCTGATGTGATTTTTGTCAACAGATATAAAACACTTCAATATTAATTGCTAACCCAACATGTGAAAAACACTTCTGGCTGATAGAAACGTGCTAAAAAATGTCTGTTTGAGAGACATACCTAATGTGATTTTTGTCAACAGATATAAAACACTTCAATATTAATTGCTAACCCAACATGTGAAAAACACTTCTGGTTGATAGAAACATGCTAAAAAATGTCAAATGATTGCAAATTCAATTTAGAATGAAACAGGTCGTACCTTCAACATGACGAAGACACTGAAGATTGCAGCGCAAATTCTTAATCTGTGGAATGCTAAAATATTATATAGAATACAAGTGTTATGAAACCATTTTTACAAAGAATAGAACTGTATTACATATTTTACTTTATTTTTAAGAACCATTACATTTAACAGCTTGTAAATACAACAAAATTCTACCTTTAATGTTGCCTAAGCAATTACAAATTTTTCAAACAAATCAGATTTATTTCGAAGTTGAAAATAATCTTAATAAATCACAAGCACTAAGCTCACTAAAACATTTTGTAAACGGTTTCTAGTTTCCTAGTTGTAATTTGTATAAATCAGCTACAGATCCTAGTTGTAATTTGTATAAATCAGCTACAAATCCTAGTTGTAATTTGTATAAATCAGTTACAGACCCTAGTTGTAATTTGTATAAATCAGCTACAGATCCTAGTTGTAATTTATATAAATCAGCTACAGACCCTAGTTGTAATTTGTATAAATCAGTTACAGACCCTAGTTGTAATTTGTATAAATCAGCTACAGACCCTAGTTGTAATTTATAT
>NW_013673023.1:21285-22785 GCF_000517525.1 Limulus polyphemus | reverse complement strand
TTGTAATTTGTATAAATCAGCTACAGACCCTAGTTGTAATTTGTATAAATCAGCCACTCTTTTATCAAATGAGCCAACTTATCCCTCACCTCTATAATGTTTCAGCAAGCTTTTTATGTGTCACTTTCTCAAACACTTTCTGAAAATCCAGATACACTAGATCTACATCCTTCTCTTCATCTAACTAAGTAGTAAACTCTTCAGAAACAACAAAAGATTAGTGAGAGAAGGTTTTCTCAAAGTGAAACCATGTTAACTAACCAAAAAAATTCTAAACTTTGTTAAATGACTTTGTAAGGCATCTTTTATTATACATTCTAAAACTGTTCCCACCACTAAGAAAGACAACAGATCTATAATTACTGAGACAATTGTTGTCACGTTCCTTGGAAAGAAGAATAACATTAACCAACTTCCAATCCTCGGACAACTGTCCACTGTTCAATAATCTACAAAATATAGTAGCAAGTAGATCACATAGCCAATCCTTAAGTTCCTTCAAAACTCTTGTGAAAATATTATCTAATCTAAGAGCCTTATCATTCTTTGTACTTCCAAATTCTTTTTTATAACAAGCTCTGAATTCATATGATAATCTTAGTTTTCAGTTGGAAACTGTTCGAGATGAGTAATATTGTTTAAATATTCTTTATAACTGAGCCTTTATTTATCATCCTTCAAAGGCCCTACTCACATTTTTACTCTTAGTGTATTTAAATAAATCCTTACTGTTCATATTTTACATTTTCAAACAACCTTTTTTCATAAACCCCCTTTTTGATTTCTTAATTCTTCTTTAACCAACACTCAATCTTCTACCATCCTCCAAGTCTCCTATAGCAGTTAATTTAAACTTCTTAAATATATAATGCCTTTCTTTAATTGCATACCCTTTATAAACCAACCTGATTTTTCTACTTGCAGCCAGCCTTTTTTCTGTAAGAAACATGTCTATCTTTAATATTTAAAATCCAGCAAAACATCAAACGTAATGAGTAACAACCACTTGCATCCAGATGGTCCCCAATCTCAACCCTAGTAACAATAACAATAAATCTAAACTAGCATTGTTTCTAGTGGATTACCTGACCAATGGTGAAGAAAACCATCTTAAACCATTTGCACAAACCTGTCCCCTTATAATTTGACTAATACTTCCCAAACTACAAACCTGTCCCCCCCTTATGATTTGACTAATACTTCCCAAACTACAAACCTGTCCCCCCTTATGATTTGACTAATACTTCCCAATCTACAAACCCATCCCCCTTATGATTTGACTAATACTTCCCAATCTACAAACCCGTCCCCCTTATGATGACTAATACTTCCCAATCTACAAACCCGTCTCCCTTATGATGACTAATACTTCCTAAGCTACAAACCTATCCCCCTTATGATGACTAATACTTCCCAATCTACAAACCCCTGTCCCCCCTTATGATGATTAATACTTCCCAATCTACAAACCTGTCCCCCTGATGACTAATACTTCCCAAT
>NW_013673023.1:0-20285 GCF_000517525.1 Limulus polyphemus | reverse complement strand
CTCTATCCCTATTAAATAACCTAAAATTCACATATATCAAAGTATTCTATCCCTATTAAATAACCTAAAATCACATATATCAGCTATTCTCATTACATCCCTTCCAGTGCTCACAAAGTCATCTATTACATTTTTTATACTTCTAGCAATACAATAATAACAATTTAACCGACCCTAAAACCTTCTGTATTTTGTTTCTACACTACACTTTTCCCCACATCTTGTTTTTCCTGGACATTACCATTTTCTAGTCCTGGTTTAAAGCTGCCCTTAGAGCTGAATTAATAGCCCATCCTAACAAGCCAGCTACTATCCTACTTAAATATAAATCATCCATTCCATTGAGTTGATCCCCCAAATCCAAACATCTAGTTTGTTCATCTTTACCTATCACTGAATGAAGCAAGATTACTTAACTATTCTGACATTTTATGACATCAAGATCATACAAAATTTCAATTAATATGGAAATAATGTAACCTGTGGGTATATTAAGGTGCATTTAACAGTGCCCAAGCAGCTTTTTTTATGTGCCATGAATGCATGCGTCACAATTTTACAAAGGGAAATAGATGGCTACTGAATTGTCATTAGGCTATATTACTGATAGTAGTATTTAACATGTACATCTATCATGTTAACATATCATTAACTTCTGATCAAAGCAAAATTAACCCAGTAATCAATATAGCTAGCTTAATACACTGGTCTAATTAGAAGTATGGAGTGTCATAAAACAAAAACTTCTGATCAGAATGCATTGATGCAAAAGCTTCAATCATTCTGACAAATATAAAAATATATATAACAAAAGTGATGTTCTTTTGTACATGACTTAATAATTTTAATGAACAAAGGTAAAATGAGCAGTAACTGCCTAGTTAAGAATGACACTTATAGGGATAGTCTCAAACAATTTACAAAAAAAACTAATGTAGAAAATATGTCATTCAGATCAGTGTGCACCAGTTTCTGCAGGGGTTTATATGGTAACTTGGAGGATTTAAGTAGAAGCGATGTGATTGGCTGGTGGTTCTTGTAATGTGGTTGGTAGAACAAGATGAATTTACCACCGATAACCACAAACTGTTAACTTCCAGGCCCGAGTCTCTATTTAGCAATGTTTTTTTGGTATTGAAGTAGAAAGATTCTTTGATTTTTCTAGTTTCCATAAATTACTTGAATCTATGTGTCTGTAATACCCCAACTACTTTTCTAGCTCAGTTCTCCAAGGAATTATGAACAAATAATTGCTGCCCATTTCATCTTTGTTCAAAAATAATGTTCTTAATTTCTTAACATACGAATCATTGACAGGCTTTAACTGATCATTTATGTCTGTAGTTGGGTTACATTTAGGCCTAACATTGGATCTAATTACCACATTTTCTTCACTCTTAAAACATTAAGGATTTGTATTATCTAAATTTGCTGTATTTATTCATTTACACTTATAACCATAAAAAATATAATCTGTTTAAATCAAAACAGCTTCTCACCAAAGCAAATACAGAAAATTAATAAATCAAGTGCAGTTACACAGTGCTCAAGTAATTTTTAGTTTTGGTTACATTATTGTTAACATTTAATAAAGATACACCCTAATCTACTTATGCACAATCAACAGCTGTGGTACAACCAGTTAACAGGTTTGTTTGGTAATAAGTTAAGGATCATTAAACCACTCGATTGATTAATGTTTTTTAAGTACTCAATTTAAAAACTTTATTCTGAGACCATTGATCATTTGACTTTCGATTATCTATTTACACGAGTACCTTGAATTTTAGCCTTTTAATATTAATAAGTTAAGGATCCACTCATACTGAAGCAAAAAATTATTTTTATTACACATTTTTAAAACTAAAACTTGTATTTTGCAGTTACTTAAAACCTGTGTTAAAAAGCCAAATTTAATGGGACCCATACAAGAACAATGATAAGTTTTTTATGAAGCAGTTTTCCCTAAGAATGTGGGTATAGGAACATTTATCATACCGGGTGATGCCTTGAAGATTTAGATAAAGGCTTGTTTTGAGGTATAGTTATTTTTCATATACCAAGTATTTCTGGAAGGATTTTTGTAATGAGGCAGTGAATGTTGTTTATTAATTATAGTAGGTTTGAAAAGTAACTGGATATTTGGTACAAAAATAATTAGTCTAACCTCTTGATTTTCTTTCAGTCAAACCTAAAACAATTTTGTCTCATGAACTTCAATTCACATTTTACTTCTTTTGAAAGTAAAACTTGTTTTTTCAGAAATCCCTTCTTGTTTTCTGTGGCCAAAATCAGCATCAAATCTTAAGATAATTCTCTTTAAACCATTTTGAAACACAGAGAGACCTGGATGTGATAGTGTATATTATGTGAAAACCATTCTGTAGACACTTGTGTGAGAAATGACGGTCACATCTACATTACATATGCAGCTGAAAGATCCATAAGAATTGAGCTAAGTCACATAACTCAATGGTTAAGCACATAGTAACATCGCTGACACCTCTGATAAAGAGGAAATGTTTTGCACAATCATGTTTTTAACGTAAAGTAGTTGGCGTGATTAAATACTTTCATAATTTGTTTTTATCGGGTATTTTTATTATTATGGTAGTAAATTACTTATGCAGTACCATATTACACTTATTGTGAATGAAATGGATATAAGCACACCAATTACGTTTAACTGGGCAAACACAACCACCAGCTTCAACTAATTCAATAACTACGATTCAAGGTAAAGAAAAATGTCAAATATGTGAATCTTGAAAAAATTTACTTCTTTAGCACTACACATTTTCACTAGCATAATCACTTTTGTTACTTCATCAGTTTAATAGTCGTACAAAATACAATGAAGTTGACTAGAAAAACATAACATTTTGTTCATGCTCATATTAACTAGTTATCATACTCAGTCATACTAATACTAGTAATAGTTCACCTGGTCATTGAACTGAAACGTTAGGCTTAGCTTACCTTTATCACTGATGGGCCTAAAATTTTGTAAAACGTTAGTATATGGAATTTAAGAATTCATCCACATGAAACTTAAACCCATTTAAGTCAGGTGTAATTAAACTTATTTACTGGTATTAACAATCTACAATCAACTTTTCTTAAGTTTGATAACTTAAATATTAATACTATGAAATTGAAAAGTACAGTAGTAATACTAATACTAACAATTTCAGTATTAGAAAGTGTAAAACTGTAATTTTAAAGTGTAATTTTAACTGTAAAGTGTAATACTAAAACCGATTAGGCTAAGTTCTCCCGGTTGCATTTTCAATTTCATCTAGAAATTGTGTAACCTATGAAATTTGTCATAAACTAATAGTAATAATAATATAGTATAATGCTATTAATAGTGGTATTACTTAAAGATAAATTTAAGATATTAAAATTCAAACGTTTCTAGTAATAGTAGTACTTATAAGTATAACCAAAGCTCCTAAACCTACCGTGGATTGACAAAAAAAATTCATTAACATCTACCCGAGGACTGGACGAAAGCATCCGGGGAGTGTCTTGCCTAAGGCTATAACGATAGGAACTTGCTTAGTATTGCGAATTTTTTAACGTAGCCTGTCGTAGGCAAATAATTTAGAAATCTAAAACATTAACAATACTTACAACCTTCTTCCCTTTATTGTTTCTCGTTAATGAAAGTTACGTTGATCATAAAAATCCACTCATCGCTTCGCGAGTATGCAAACTCAAATAAAATAACATAAAGTTTCATAAATTACTCTAATAGCTAAAGGCATAAATGACATGGCGTATGGAACAGGTTATCCACGGTAGGAACAAGAAAACCCGCTTCTGCGCAGACATTTTTTGTCCCTTTCATACAGCCAACCGCTACATTAGTAAAATGACTCATTCATGACGTCATAATTAGTTCTGCAGTTTTCAATATATACTATTGGTGTATATATATTTCCACACAGAATTTTAAAACGTGTTTATCGTGTTATATAACATATTTCTACAATTATTTCTCAGTGGTACACAGAAAATAAAAGTAAAATGAAAAAGTCACCATAGATTTCAAACGTTTTCTCAATATTCGAAGATGGAATTTAAGAAAAGAATAACTTAATTATACGTCAATTTATATCGTATTTTTAATTTGTGTGTGTATGTGTTATCTACCGCAAAGCTACACAATAGGCTATCTGACCTCTAACCGCCGCGCGTAATCAAATCCTAGATATTAGTGTTATAAGTCCATTAACTTACCGGGCGATATCGCCGTAGGAAATCACGGCTAGTTTCTAACACATTTTTAGGTATAACATCATGACAATAGCATTTTTACTAATATATATACGTTTTTTTATTATTTAAAACTTATCAATTCTTGTCGCAGAATCCAAATAGTACCACACATGCAAATGGAGAGATGAGAATAATATAAATGAAGAATATTAAAATTGTTAGTAAACACTTTGATATTACAAATTATATATTTATAATATTTTCCTAGCTTCTAAATTACATTCAGGAAATACAAGGATAGAGGACATTGTAAAAGTAATGAGCCTTTCTGTAGTGCAAGAGACCAAGCACTAGGATATTACAACACAACAAAATGTAAGTTAGAGAAGTAATTCAAATATGTATGTGACCAAAGATTACAGCTTATGTTAAATGTTATTACTGGTACCAGTGTAATTAATGATACACTTAATTACTGTATGCTTCAGTCATATATCGTACATTATGTATTGTTTTCAAATAATTTGACTGATTGATTTTACATGGAGACCATCTAGTTGTTGTTAAGCGCAAAGCTATATACAATGGGCTGTCCCTAAAAAGGTCAGTTGCAAAACTGAGGGCTCACATCGCTTAAAACCGGGTTTCAGTACCCGTGGTGGGCACAGCACAAATGGCCCATTGTTTAGCTTTGCGCTTAACAACAAAAAACACAATGGGCTATCTGTGCTCTGCCCACTACGGGTATCCAAACCCAATTTTAACGTCGTAAACCCAGCTAGAAACTACTATAATATCTCTCTCCCTCTTCTTGATGCTTCGTTGCCCTCTATATATAATCTACCCTCAAATGTACTGGAAAATCTTTAGAACTTTTTACGCCCGTATCATTATTAAACTTTTCGATTCTAACATCATCAGTACGACTCTCAGCTCCCTCTAGCTAACAAACAATTTACATTAAAAATACAGCTTGCAACAATATCACGGCCATCAGTTTATGCAATTATGTGGTATGAAACAGTGTATTATAACATATTTGTGCTGGGTCTGTTATATACAAAATTATGTGGTATGAAACAGTGTATTATAACATATTTGTGCAGGGTCTGTTATATACAAAATGTCCTAATACTTCGAATGATACTGATCATTTTACATATTACGAACAAACATCAAATACTTTATGAATATGACATTAAAAACTTACTGCTTAGAGAGGTATGATTTTTTTTTTCCATTTAGTTGTAAATATCTTTTCTTCACCAAACCGTGAATTTCAATAAAGAAAAGGTTGAACGCAGAAACCTAATCTATTCTTTGATTCACTATTTCCGTTGCAGTAGACTAGTTTCGCTGAAGTCACAGCTCATTAATGTTGGTTGAAAGAACAAGGGAAATGATTTTTTTATTTTGACGACATTTCATTCCAGAGCCAACAGAGGGTTACGCCCTTTCAGTGGCCAGGACATGTAGAAGTACGTAGTGGAAAGAAGCAACGAGAGATGAATGAGTGAGAACAGGTACTGAGATGGTGAAGACGAGTTTAATGCACGCTATTAAGAAAAGTAATCAGAGATAGATATGTGGTGGAAGATCAGGCATCGGAGTTGCATTGTAGTCGAGATGATCAGGTAACAAAGGCATGAGGTAGAGGTTCAGGAGATGACCCGTCGGAGGTAAGAATTTGGGAGAGGTATTCACCGAATTGGATAGTATTTAGTCGTAAATAAGGTTGTGATGATCGAATCAGCGGTTAACATACTTCACACGTAGTTTGCATAGATGTGCGAGTATGGGGGGGGAGTATAATTTCTGTGTAGGAATGGAACGACTTAATTGAAAGGCTAGGCATAAAGCGTGGTCTTCCAAAACTTCCAGCCGATGATAGAGTGAAGATGGAGCAGATATCCAGGCAACATGACCATAGGTGGGGCAGTGTCGGACAAAAGCTTGGTAGGAATATAAAAGGAGTTGGGGATTTAAGTCCCAGGATGAACCACGGAGACGGCGAATTAAATTAAGCCTGGAATTAACCTTCATGTGTAGGATGGCTAGGTGTGCTTTCCAGGTGAGATGGCAATCAAAGGTAACTCCAAGATATTTAACTGTATTGGATAGGGTAATAGGAATGTTGTCAAGTCGGACATCGAACAGATATGAAGAGCGGCATGGATGAAACTTGTGGTGAGTCATCCCAAATAGAATAGCTTTGGTTTTATGAGGGTGAATCCTGCAGTGTCTGCACCAGAAAAGAAAAGAGTTGACGACTTTGTTGAGGGTGACCACTGTAGAACAAAGGGCAAGGAAAGCTGTGTCATCAGCGTATTGAAAAAGGCAAATTGGTGCCGGGGAACTGGCATTTCAGCAACATACAGGGTGTACAGTAGAGGAGAAATGACGGATCCCTGTGGAACGCCAGCACGTATGAAGAATGAATACCATGGACGGAAATGGTAGCTCGGTGATCCCGGAGAAAGGAAAAATAAGTCTAATGTAGGAAGCAGGAAAAGACAGGCGTTGAAGTTTGTAGATCAGCCTCCGTGGCAAACAGAATCAAAGGCTCTTTCAAAGTCAAATAGAACGAGGTATGAAGGTTTAGAGGTGTTGAAGTGGTTTGTAATTAAATTAGAGAGCTTGAGAAGCTGATCTGCAGTGGAGAGATGAGGGCGGAAACCTGCCAGGGTATGTGGAAGCAACAGATTGACTGCAATGAAAGAGTGGAGATGACGAACAAGGATGCATTCAAAAGTCTTGCTTAAGACACTGGTTAAACTGATGACCCTATAGGAATCTAGTTGAACTAGTGGTTTGGATGGTTTCGGGAAAAGAAGTATGGTTGATAACTTCCAACTGGTAGGGAAGAAACCTGTGCAAAGTAGAAAACTGTAGAATAAGGCCAATGGGGTAATAAACCGAGCAGATGCATTAGAGAGATGGGAATACGTTTGATCATCTGGACCTGGGGCTGAGTTGCGACGATAACATAAGGCAAGTCGGACATCTTGAACAGTAATTGGAGCACACAGGGAGTTGGTTTACAGAACATGGGTGAGAGAGGAGCGAAGAGTCAGAGAAGTATGATGAGGCACTCATAAGATGTCAGAGCAATCATCAAAGTTAAGGGGATGTGGTGGTGGAGGATTAAACTGCGACTCAAAATGGTGTGCAAAAGCATTGGCCTTGAGGAGCGTGGTAGCAGGAACCTGACCATCCACAAGTATAGAAAGATGAGCAATACTGGCCAGTGAGGATGCAAAACTGAGTCCAAAACTGAGAGGAGGAAGGGGAATGACGAAGTCTGTTGCACAGGTAAGGCTAACGGCGACATTTAATAGCTTGAATGAAATTTCTGGCTGTGCGTTGGAGACTTCTGGATTGGTGTAAAACAAGTGGATCATGAGAATGGTGATAGTCCTGGAGGAGTGAGGAGGCACGGCGAAAAAGTGTGATGGCTCGTTGGAGGAACGAAAAGTATATGACAGCAAAGAGGGGATTTAACGAGCACCTGCAAAGGAAAGAGCTGATGTCAGGGAATGTTCAAAGGCATCAACACTTGTAACAGTGGTGGGGTCAAGGTCTGTAATCATTCCAGTCTGCGTTATGAAAATAATAGTGGAGTCGTCGGTAGGGTGGTGACACGGGAGAGGAGCGATCAGCAATACGAACACATATGGGTAGATGATCGTTGTCAACAGGACAACGTAAGGAAACTGACAGTAGGGAAGAAACTGGGGTAGAGACAATAACGACATCTGGAGCAGTGTTGGAAGGGAAATAAGTAATCCAGGCTTTATATAGTGGTGTAATGTGAATAGTTTGTTTGGTCTCGATGTTTGTTTGGCCCTTTACTAACCAGTAATAATCCGAAATAACTTTAGTGTTTGGAGAACATGTGAAATATCATAATTAATTATTCATTATTGTTTAGCGTTATTAGTAGTGGATTAAATATTATTCATCAAAACTTTTATTTTCTTATGAAGTGACGTCTCAACCGTCCATTATGGGCGTACAGTATAAATCTGTTTCGTCAATCTAGACGCATGTTTCTAAACACCCCCGATTACATTCAGCTCTGAGGTCTTTCCGATCTTGAGGCTGAATGGTTGAAATCGAAATACTTGCCGAGGTAAAGGTAAAGACTTAATTTAAAATTCAGAAACCGTTTTCTCTCAACTGGAAACCTGATAAAGTGTTTTTATGTGAAATGTTGTCTTCATATTCGTGAGTGAAATTATTTTAAGTTTGTGAATGTTTCACCTTGTTTTTGTTCCACATTTAGTAGTTTCCTCGTCTTGTACAATTCGTTTATTAACAGAAACAATCAGTTTACAATCTATTCATACAAAAGTCATTTTCACATTTAAGTTTAATAACAAATTTTAAGTGTGGATATATTGATGTTTCAATTGGTTGTTATTTGGTCATGTGACCTGGAAGGATCAGGTGCACCTGGACCTATTTCTTCCCCCTTAACTATTGATTTGGTTCTTGAGTGTTGGATGAATTTTATGTGAAAATAGGATTAGTGCTATATGTTTTCAATTGATATTTATGGGATGTTTATGTGAACAAAACTTTATGTTGACACTGAACAAAAAAGAAAAAAAGAAGAAGTTTATATCAGAAAACTCGATGTTATACATTTAATGGACATGGCCTGAAAAGGGTCACTCGCGTGTGCGAATGTACTATTGCTACGCGCATGAAGTGATTGCATGATGTAAGAATGGGTTTTCCTAGTTACCGGACCGTATTCTACTGAAGAATGAATGTGGGTAAACCCTTTTAAAATGAAATTAACACTATATGCTTGTTTTGTTTTGTTTTTAATTTCGCGCAAAGCTACACGAGGGCTATCTGCGCTAGTAGTTCCTAATTTGGCAATGTAAGACCAACTCTTGGGCTACTCCTTTACCAATGAATAATGGGATTGACTGTCACATTATAATGCCCCACGACTGAAAGGGCGAGCATGTTTGGTGGGATAGGGATTCGAGCCCGCGACCCTCATATTGCGAGTCGAGCGCCCTAGCCACCTGGCCATGCCGGGCCAACACTATATGCATTCCAAAATTCAACACTGACATTCAACTTTGAAGCACCTTGTTTTTAATGTCATATTTTGTGATTCTTGACATTCTATATCGTTTCAATGTTGACTCAACTTATTTAACGGCTCGAAGGAGCATTGAGATAAAAAAAGCAACATAGTAACTTATATATGGGACGTGACAATAGTGATAGGTGAATTACAGTTTACTGTAAATGTGGATGCACAAGTTTTTTCTTCTAAAACAAAATCACTGTGCCCAGTAGCAATGAAATAAATACAGAAAAATAGGCCTCTACTCTATATAATTAAAAAAAACTTTTCTATTTCATTTTACGTTTCGCCATTGCAGCTTCATCGGGACCAGTACAAGTTTTGAGAAAGTCGAAAGGTTAATTGGAAACACACAAAAAACGTAATTATCAGATCACTCAGTTTTACATAAATAAAACAAAAATAAAGAGATAATCTAAAAATAATCCTATTCAGAAACTGAATCATTAAACACATAACATACTTAAAGAAATTCACTATTAACAACAACGATAGTGTCATGCATAAAAAAGAAGTTACTGATCAGTTAGATTATTTTACACAGTAGATGTGTCATCACTCCCGCAGATAAAGCAGCTAATAACTTTATTTTCATTTGTAAAAGGTTTTATTTTATAAAAT
Organism: Limulus polyphemus; assembly: GCF_000517525.1. Taxonomy (NCBI): domain Eukaryota; kingdom Metazoa; phylum Arthropoda; class Merostomata; order Xiphosura; family Limulidae; genus Limulus; species Limulus polyphemus. Next base: position 10,330 of record NW_013673023.1, on the reverse strand, counting down.
TAATACTTGAAACCGTCTGTACTTGGTGAAACTCCATAATTACAGAATTGATGAAAAACAAAACAATTGTACGTTTTACAAGTACATCATTTATTACGAACATGGTTTCGCCAGTTAAGGCATCATCAGATACAGACTGAAATGTTTTGTAGCAGAGATTGTTAAAACATATATATAAACCCTGCTACAAAACATTTCAGTCTGTATCTGATGGGCCTGGCATGGCCAGGTGGTTAAGGCACTCGACTCGCAATCATGAAAGTCGCGGGTTCGAATCCCCATCACACCGAACATGCTCGCCCTTTCAGCCGTGGGGGCGTTATAATGTGACGGTCAATCCCACTATTCGTTGGTAAAAGAGTAGCCCAAGAGTTGGCGGTGGGTGGTGATGACTAGCTGCCTTCCCTCTAGTCTTACACTGCTAAATTAAGGACGGCTAGCGCAGATAGCCCTCGTGTAGCTTTGCTCGAAATTCAGAAACAAACAAACCTCGTGTAGCTTTGCGCGAAATTCAAAACAAACAAACTGTATCTAATGATATCTTTACTGGCGAAACTATGATCTTATTAAATTACGTATTTGTGAAACGTATAATTGTCTTGTTTTCCTCAATTATCTTTTATTTTATAACTTTATGTAAAGAAGTAGGATTTAATTTGAGCATTAAAAGTTCAAGTAACGAAGTTTATAAACATGTTAAAACCGATATAGAAAGTATAATAATTTTGTTGAATAAGACCGATGTCTGTAGGTTTACTTTCTTCTTGGAAATCTTCTCAAGAAGTCGATAAGCCGTTTTAACGTTGTTAGAACAACGGGCAAAATTTGTAGATAATGGTGAATTGGCCTTCTCCTTCTGATATTTGCCTTTTGACAAGTTTCTTAAGTGTTTTCGCGAATACCAGGATTCCCTAAATGGTCGGGTAAAAAGTTTTACCTTTGTGCAAACCTCGGGACCGAGACGATTCGTTTGGTTACATTTAAAAGTCGGTGCAACTAGCAGATTAGAAGGAATTACGTGACACACAGACTCTGAATTTCATTATATAGATATATAAAATCATATATTAGTAAATTACAAGAATTTTTTAACGGCTTGCATGGATTACATTAAAATATATGAGGAATGAATGGTGAGGAAAAAGAGCAATACGTTTTTTATTCAAATAATCTACTTTTTTTCTCTTTTTATATATACTTTGTCCATGTTATCAGCCTTAGGTAACAGGACTGATTGCTGTTTATTATATAGAAATGCGAATACATTCAAAATTGTGCTGTAAGTTGTTCATTATATATTTAATCAATTACTAATGATGTATATGTTTTATTATTATTTTTCATAATAATAAGATTCTTCGAAATAGTTTGATTTATCAACTCTTGTCAGTTTTAGTCTCCAACTGTTATATCGCTCAGATGGCTCTACGGTGCCTTAGAGATTAGTTTAGAATGTTTTAACCAGTTGTAAATCGAAAACTGTTGAAATCAAATGCTAAGTTATAATAAAATTCGATGTAGGCCTAGCGTAACGTAATTCAAATTATTTGGTAAGTTTCAGTTCAACATTCAATTATTGTTGTTATTTTTCCTTATTTGGACTGTCATAAATTTTAACTGGTTTAACAAAGTCAACACGTTGCTAATGTTGTAGAGATATGACATATTAAACTTAACAGAAAAGAAGTAAGTGTAGAGAATTTTAATACCCTTTCCTTAATTCAATAATTGATAACAAAACGTCAGAAGTTGATTAAGTAACCGTAATTTCGTAAACTGGCGAATGGTGACATGCGGTTAGAGGGATTTTTTTTTCTCTTTTTATTCTGCATTCTGTTGACTAAAGGAGTATAACTTAAAACGAAACTTTGAAAATAGCCTCATTTTTTCATGAAGCTGTGGAAAAGGGTCGCTCTATCCCGCTCAATGAATTAATTTAGAATTAAACTTAAATTTTGAAATGTGTCCAGACATACCTCTTTAACTTTTGAACTTGAAGGCTTTTCAAAATTCCATTTCCAAATAAATATGACTTCTATTCCAAGTAATTTTCAGCACTTCCATTTTGTTAAAAAAAAAAAATAATTGAAAAGACTATGTGGTCTGTAGACTGTAGAATGAAACCTGGTTATACCGTAAAGCCTGCAAAGCATCTTTAAGCTGTATCTTCGTTTAATGATAAAAACCATAGTTTTTGGCTTTTCTGTGCATATAGACGCTTGATACATTAAGAACGACTGAAATAATAATTTGAGTAATAATTAATATGTATTTGTTACTTTATAGATTTAATAGATATTTGTTGTTACTTTATTAACGTTTTTACTGTGAGGTAGAAACGGCTGCTGCTATGATTTTGTTTGGTTTATGAGCTCATTACTGTCGTAATTTAGGATCTTCTTTTTATTAAATTCTTGAAAATGTTAAAAATGAGAGAAAGAGGACCCACCGAGGATGTTTGCCCCGGGGCCCATGCTGGCTCTCGACATTCCTGTAGGCCACTATAGATTGAAATTAATGTTTGTTTATATTGGACCCACTTAAATTGGACATTGCTACTCCATATTTTTTCCCCATACTCAGTTATTTTTGAAAATGAAAGATGTCACCACAAATAATTTTTAAAATTATATTTGTCTGATTTTTTAAGTAATTTGGTTAACATAGTGACATATAAAGTACAAGTGCTAACGTTTTCAATCCAGATGTCTTTAATTTAAAATTGTAAGAAGTAGAACAATGGAAAAATAGTTTAAAATTTTAACAAAATGTAAAAGTAGTTATTCGTTTTAGAAGCTACAATCTAAATGTCAAAATTGGTAAAGCATTAGAATTAGAAACTAACAGGCCTAAAATTTATGTTAAAAATCACATTAAATCCAGTTGTTTTTTCCCACAGTCCTTTTAATTTGTTCATTTTGGGTTCTAAATCATAGATATATAGAAATAGCATTTCAAATTTGTTCTTTGTTTCTCATAAGTTATTGCCTTAGAGTAATTTTGTTCCATGTCAATCATCATAGCTCATCAAGTGGGCTGGATGATGAGAGATGAAAGATTTTTTGAAATGCTATCTATATATGAAATTGAAGAATATGTTTTTTGTTTTATGATTGGTATCTTATAGAATTTGTATCGTCAATGAGTGGAATGTTCTTGTGTTATCAGAAACATTTATAAAATGTTACTTCATTCTAGTTATTGCTCATGCAAAATGTGTACAGTATTATAACCTTTTATTTCTGTGTTGCTTTTTTTTTTGTAAAGAAATATGTCGCTAAGCTCCTCAGAAGATGAAGATTTCCAGGAGGGTTATGATTCCTTAAAAGTTAATTGGTAAGTTTTTAACTGTGCATCATACAAGATGTTTCAGGATATTTTAAATTCATTATGTGCAGGAACTTATTAGATATTTTAACATGTGTAGTTAAGAGCTAGGCTTGAAGTTAGTGTATAACCCAAACACTTTTGGAAACTTGAGTTCTTACAGTTTTGTTTTTATGACTTAATCTTGTGCAATGATTAGTTTTTACAAAACAGGGATAGTATTTATCGGTTACTTCTGATCAAACATAAACTAATTCTATAGATAAAAACTAAAATGTAACTTATGAGCTAAGGAAGCTAATTAACAGACTATATGTTCATTATAACACTGAAGAGAGATTATACTGCTGTTGTTTTCTCTTACAGGATTGTCAAGGTGAAGTAGGCCAATTTTACTCACATCCATAATTTGGCAGCCAAAATATAGTAACATAAAACATTTCCAATAGGTAAAAGGCCACTAGGTCAATCAGTCACCCCTCCTCTCACCAAAACCAGCCAGAACTTTAAAACCAAACTAAATATAACCTTTAATTTCCATATGTTCTATTATCAAAAGCTTAATTGAATTTAAATCACAGTAACAGCACAAATCTTTTTAAGCCAGCCTTTCCAGATGTTTGTAATTCCACCTGAGGAATAATATTGCCACAGAAAATGCATTTTACTGACCAAGGCATAGATATTTACAAGAATATTTGTACAAAATACTATGAAACTTATAATTCAATCCTTTTTAATTAAAAACTAACTCTTGTTGCATGTTTAAAAACAAAATCCCACCTGGTAATGAGCCAATAGCAACTGTTTCTGGATGTCCTATCACGGAAAGGTCGATCCTTAAGAGTTACAAAACGTTATAGTTAATATCGCTCTACAAAGTAAAGTATATCAACACACAACATGAATTAATTTTCCAGCACATCATTTGAAAAATATACATATTTTAATATCTACAGTTAATGTCCTCCCTGACTGTTCTCTTCAATAAGATAACAAGAACTGCTAAACATATTTATTGGTTGCATATATTTACATTTGGGAAGCAGTCATTTCACTTCTCTTAGACAGCAAACAGTGTATACTCTTATTTATAATTGTGATGCAAAACATGATGAACACATTATTCAAGAGAATCAGAATTAACTAGTAGGAGCAAGCAAGTGGTTTTTATGTGTTTTGTATATAACAGCCTGTTCCACTTTTCTTTTGTTATATTAATATTTTTCCATATAAATTATAAAATTAATTTTTGTACACTATTATTAATGTTTAGACTTGTGAAGATAATTTTGTATTGTTAGTTTAGTATCAGAAGTTAAGACTCACCGAAATCTCCTATGATAGTAAAATTGTATGATATCATTGGATTAATTATGAAAATAAAATAAACATATTGGTTACCTAACTGATTAATCAATACATTCTAACTGTTATAGTTGGTTGATCGTTTATAACATAATGAGCATATAGTCTGTTATAACTGATGAATCAATATATTCTAACCATTATAGTTGGTTGATCGTTTATAATATAATGAACTTGTAGTCTGTTATATCTGATGAATCAATACATTCTGTTATAGTTGGTTGATCGTTTATAATATAATGAGCATGTAGTCTGTTATAACTGATGAATCACTATATTCTAACTGTTATAGTTGGTTGGTTGTTTATAACAATGAATTTGTAGTCTGTTATAACTGATTAATCAATATATTCTAACTGTTATAGTTGGTTGATCGTTTATAACATAATGAACTATAATAATTGTGGTCTGTTATAACTGATGAATCAATATATTCTAACTGTTATAGATGGTTGATTGTTTATAACATAATGAACTTGTAGTCTGTTATAACTGATTAATCAATATATTCTAACTGTTATAGTTGGTTGATCGTTTATAATAAATGTTCAGTGGTTATATCTTACATGATAAATTAAAATAGCATACATTACTGATCAAATGTTCAGTGGTTATATCTTACATGATAAATTACAATAGCATACATTACTTATCAAATGTTCAGTGGTTATATCTTAGATGATAAATTAAACATACACTTTCTACTTACCTTGAAAACTGTTTGTTATAAATCTTGTACCAAGATTTAGCATTATTAACTCTTTAAACCCATAATTTGTTGCTCATTGTGCTGGAATTATTTTCATGACTTCCTAATAATTATCACCGTACCTTATAAAACATCAACTTTATTGATTTTGTGAATAATAACATGGTTTGGATTAGTTGTCAGCCAGAGTGACATAAATGTTACTGAATGCTGGTAGCATCCACTCAGGTTTAAGGAATTAATTATAAAATTCTACAGTTGTTCCAGTGGAACTTTAGGCACAGTAGGTTTGAGAACTTTAGTGAACTGCAAGTGTCGGTTCAATGAAAAGGTAATGACTTTTCAGCTTCTATATTGAAAATTCAGTTTGAGTTATTAAAGTTCTCAAACTTACAGTGTGAATAATTTCTTACACTTTCATCCACACTTGACAACAGAGTCTGATAGGTGTCTCTGAGGCATAAAATGAAATTTTTATAAATTACTTCAAATTACATTCAACAACATAAACTTGAAAGGGATAAGTAATGTATGCTATTTTAATTTATCATGTGGTTAAAAAACTGTATCATTTTATACATTGTTGGTATTATGCCTGGTTAAAAAACTGTGCAGCGTTACTGTATGAAACTTTTCCACTCAAATAACCTTTTTGTAACTCGTACAAGTTTTGTTTCCCTAAAACTGACAACAATATCATACCATATATTACACACATATACATCTTTGTCAGTCTTGTTTAATCACAAGTTGCATTATTTTGCAACAAGCTTGATAGGGCAAGCCATGTATCTCATGTTACATACCATCATGGTGCAAATCTCGCTACTGGCTCTCAAACATCTTTTTTAACCCAGTTACTGCGTGACAAGATTTAGGGGTGGCAGTAAGCATGTCATATCATCTGCTCTCAATGTTACTTTAGATATTCTGTTCAGATAAGTTGGGAATTTGCCAAACAATGGGTTGGACCCCCCTAAATTTTTAATGAATTTGCATGAACCTCAGGAACCATATATATATATATGTATATATATATATTCTAAGTGAATCACACAGATTTCTGAGCACTTGCAGATTTGTTAGAAATGAAAAATATATTTTAAAGTAGAGTAACATTCTTGAAAATGTTGCCCATCATTCTTTCATTTGTGTGTATGAACAGTATATAAAATATAAATAAAATGATTAATAACTTAGACTTATCTTTCAAGACCTAAAGTACCTAATAAATACCATTTAACCTAACTGTATTGTGTATTAATCACTACATTAATGGTTTGAATCTGATTTAACAAAAGAAGTAACACAGAATGTTTTGTAAGTTAAGGTACAAAGTTGAATTCCTTTCAAGTTGAAGGAAGTTCTATGCAAAATAGTTAATGGTGGCTTCTTATTAGGAGCTTAAATAAAAATTATCAACTTCAGCACAACTATTTTTTTTTTTAATGTAAATGAATACTCATTCTGTGTTAAAACTTTTTGCTTAGTAAATTAACCAAGGATGAATAGTAGAAAACAGCTACACTATCAAAAGACCGTCGTTACAGACTCTTTTACATTTAACACTTACCTGCACACGATCGTCCTAATCCACCAAAACAACTGTAAAGAAAAAAACAACAACTATAACTCAAAAACACACTGAAATTAACCATTACTTATAATGTCTGTTGTTTGAGCAATTCACGTTGACAGCAATCATTCAGTTGACCAGGCTTACCTTAAACTAAGAACTAATGAACATATAGTTTTATTTTCCTTTTTATTGATAAAATCCAATTAAATTTATCTTTTAATTTACAGTGCTTGTTCTTACATGAGGAGTAAAATATAACAAACAAAGGATCAAGAGAAATACACATGCATATGTATGTATCTTTCAAAAACAAATCTTTGCTGTTCTAGATACTGTAAATTAGATAAATACTTACTGTATCAAAACTCTGTGTCCTCTGTTAAGTGAGCAGATTAGTTCTGCAATTAATTTCATCAAGCAGTTGATCTCTGGTGGTGTACCATCAGGAAAAGGGTAATGATGAAATAAAATACCATGCTGTTCATACTTTTCTAATAAAGTTGGAACTCTGTACTTGTTCAATTCTCCACTGGTACATAAAACAAATACTTCCAAAATCTCTAAGCTTTTCAGCTGTTCTGAAGAGTAAAGAGGACAGTTGAATAATAGTTTTTATTTAAACCTGCTAGTTGATTTAATATTGTCAAAAAAAAAACAAATGTCATAGTTATATAAAAAAATATTTTTATTTCAGCCAACATATTATCAGTGTGGCTCCATCAGGGCTAGTCGTATAACAGGTACAGTTCTTGTACTACTTGCCCTGATGAAGCCACACTGAAATAGTTTTTATATTATCTGGACAATAAAGGTCAAGGTTGTTTTTGTCTAACTTCATTACCAAAATTTATAAATTCCTCAAGTATGCACTACAAATTCTGAAAAATAAAGTCAAAGATTCTAAGTCATTTACTGTTGTCAAGTGAAAAGTTTCAACGATAATATATCTAGAAACATACTGTAGCTGAGCATCAGGGACTTTAGCTATGAATGAATGGTATTACCAAACATAAAAGTATACTCAATTGCTACACATATGGTTCCTATAGCAAAAATAACAGATATGAAATCTATTGTATCAGATCTGGTTCTATTGGAGATGTTAAGACCCTTTACAGTATGACTTTATTATGTCAAATAAATATATATCAATAAACTTGGCAGGAAACTGTATCCAATTTTATGTGTATTATCTTTGTTTTAACTTCTTATTTCTAACTTCAATAATCAGCTTTTACAGTTTCAACCAATTAGAAACACAAACTATACATAATTAGAAGCAAGAACCTAAACTTTGAGCCTCCTACCTTCTAAGTTATCTACAACTTTGTCAAACCCTCCAAAGAAGCCCTTCTCTGACTTTCAAGAATGTTTGCTAATCAACTGGACATGCTTATAACCAACAGAAATAGCAGATCCTCATAAACTACTCATAATTTAGTTTTCCCACCATTAACTGAAAGTTAACGGAATTGTTTTAACCAGTTAATAGTTTACTCAGAAAGCCAGATAAATTATAGTAGTTTTGGATATTATATTATTGTGACCAATACAATTTTTGTGTTCTAAGATGCATACTTGAAACTTGTGACACTCAACAATGCTTATGGAAAACGTAAATGAGTTTGATTAAGCAGTAAGTACTAATGATCCTTATTTTAATGTATATATTTGATTTATTGTTATATATTTTTTGACAAACATAACTAAGATATAAAAATTGAGAAATTTCACAGCTTAACCAAACAAAACTTCAGTAAAATAAAGCATCAAACATTTTACAAACATGACCCTGCTATTTTCATTAGCTCTATGGAAATGGCCAGTTTGGTTCCACTGTGATTAACTGCGTTTGACAGATACCATTACCACTCATATAATAGAGAGTACGGAAATAAAACCATAAAATCTTTTGATGTTCGTTCAGGAGATTCTAGAGTTTAAGCAAATTAAATATGAAAACTGTACGATGAAAGAAGTATTTATATTCTTAGCAGGAAAATTACCTTTCACTCAGAATGACTTGATAAAGGATTTGTAAATTCACAGACAAATCTTTAGTAAAAATACTTTATCAAAATATCTAATCTTCTGTGTACAAGAAGCCTGTATCATTTACCTTGCCAAATTTTCTGAAGATACACAAAGTAAATTCAGAATTGTTGTAAATATTATGTATAGCTTCACAGATAATGGGGTGGGGTGTGTGATCAATTTGATCGAGCCAGTGAACAGATGGCTAATGGCTTTACACTTTGCAAGTACAATAATGAAAACAAACTATAAAAGTTAACAATAACTTTATGTGACAGACTTCTTGTACAAACTTAACAGACAATATTAATAAATTTCCTAGATACTTTGTTGTGTTATTCATAATCAGAAGCAGCCTTTTTTGAGGGGGGTATCAGTAACAATATGTGTTTAGTGGCACCAATATTCTAAATTGCATGCCTGAAAATCTTCTTTTGACAGGTAACTGTGATCTCTTACTCGGCTGTTTACTACATGTCAAACGCGAGGAGTAAGTGTTGTTTACCTGCAGTTTTAATTAAACTACACTAGTTTCCTTGCATCCGGTGCAGTTACACAAGAGAAGTGCAATCAGTAAACATCAAGTGCACACTGGTTTATTGTATTTCTATCACTGTATTTTCAGGCCTGAAACAGCACACTCATTTTCCAATATATCCAGTCTGAAATGTTACTTAATTGTATGACTTTCTGAAAACACATGAAAGTACAAAGAAATGGAATTATGTGACCATTATTTTGGCCAAGTGACATTCATCAGGATTCCAAAGAGGGGCAAAACATTGACCACTCATTTCTCATTTCCTAATAGCCATTTCTCTGTGTTTGCAGATTCTATCAGGCAGAAACAGTATTTGCTATTTATTAGATAACTGTTAAAAAAAAAAGAATAACTCTGAACTATAACCTATTTCCTCTTATTAAAACAGTAAAAACATCTGAATAATCTGAAACACAGAAAAGAATCTTACCAAGATCCATGTCCACATTCCTTCGAGTGTCTTTAAATCGACAACCTTAAAAAAATATATATATATTTTCTGAAACTTAACGAACAGATATCACTGTATAAAAATATCCACCTACACATAATTTGAAACTACTAACAACATTTAATTACTTGTTAAAACATGACCACAGAATTTCATTTATAAGTACCTTTCTAGTCACTTCTGAGGTAAGCAAAACATGTAGCCACCTTTATGGGCATAATACCAACAATGTATAAAACGATACAGTTTAACCAGGCATAATACCAACAATGTATAAAACGATACAGTTTAACCAGGCATAATACCAACAATGTATAAAAC
>NW_013673022.1:35110-39933 GCF_000517525.1 Limulus polyphemus | reverse complement strand
TTTACCACATAACTAGTCAGTAATGTGGCTCTCAATGTTACCTCGTAACTGGTCTGTAATGTGCCTCTCAATGTTACCGCATAACTAGTCAGTAATGTGGCTCTCAATGTTACCTCGTAACTGGTCTGTAATGTGCCTCTCAATGTTACCGCATAACTAGTCAGTAATGTGGCTCTCAATGTTAGCTCGTAACTGGTCTGTAATGTGCCTCTCAATGTTGCCGTATAACTAGTCAGTAATGTGCCTCTCAATGTTACCGCATAACTAGTCAGTAATGTGGCTCTCAATGTTACCTCGTAACTGGTCTGTTATGTGCCTCTCAATGTTTGCCATATAACTAGTCAGCAATTTGGCTCTCAATGTTACCGCATAACTAGTCAGTAATGTGGCTCTCAATGTTACTTCGTAACTGGTCTGTAATGTGCCTCTCAATGTTGCCGTATAACTAGTCAGCAATTTGGCTCTCAATGTTACCGCATAACTAGTCAGTAATGTGGATCTCAATGTAACCGCGAAAATAGTCAGTAATGTGGCTCTCAATTTTACCGCATTACTAGTCAGTAATGTGGCTCTGAATATTACCATAGTAAATAGTCCGTAAAGTAGCTCTCAATGTTATCATTGTTGGCGTCACCAAAGGAGGAACTCAACAAACTGGCCATGTATGTTTTTAGCTCCTGCAGGAGAACTGTATATATATAAGCCAAGGAAAACCTTACTAGAGTTTGAATACTTTCAACTTGTGCATAGGCAGAAGGAGAATGGACATCTGGAGAACACGAGCCTCCATGGACATGATGACCACCTTAATGGCCATCGAAACAAACCACAAGTATTTATTACATAAATTGCCAGTAATGTAAAAAATAATGGAGCTTAATCATTATGATAAAGAAATTTTGAACACAAACGTGTAATAAATATGTCGATATCCATACACACAAATATACACACCATATGTAGTACATGTAATTAGGTAAATGCTTACAATAATGATGTAAGAAATTACACGATTAATTTTAAAAACACTTCATTGCATATATTAAATTAAAACTAAGGCTTACGAAGTTATATGCTATTAGAAGTGTTTTTGGCCACAACCAGAATAACCATGTCTAACTTGATCGAATCAGATTTAAACTTATATAAAAACATCACTCAACACAAGTCTTGAAATTATCCAACAATTGTAAATATGATTTATTATCTTAACCCTCTTAATAGCAGGCCCAATCCCACTTTTGTTTAACTTCGATAGATCTATATCTAGCTTTCATTTCTATAACTCTAGGGACAACTTTACCCAGTGGCTTCACAATGTTTTATTACATACCTCAGGTTTCCCATTATTCAGATAAAGGTCTGCTACGTGGGTAGGAAGAATGTTAATTAACAAAAACCTATTTACTGTCTTGATGTCTTTCACTCTTTCTCTCTCACTAGCCAGACATCGTTTCATCAAAAAGTCCAGGCGACAAAGGTACTCTACCTGAAGAATTAATGATAAGTACTATTTCAGTGTAAAGGTTATATTGAATACTGTACTGTACCTAAAGAAATCACATTAAAAACTGCTTAACTATAGAAGCCATACTGAAGAAGATTTGTTAAGTGACAAAGGTAGTCCACTTAAATAAATACCAACAAAAAGTGTTTGTCATCTGGTTAGCCCTTTTAGCAGTCCCTTTTAAACGTGTAAGATCCTGCTATCGCTACGTCCGAGAAAGTCCTAGTAATGGAGAGCCCAACGTGGCTCATTACCCTTTTGATGCCTGTAAGTGCTCTAGTGGCTCTCGATGTTACCGCTGTTGGTGGTGTCACCCAAGGAGGAAGTCAAGAAACTGACCAGATATGTTTTTACCCCCTGCAGAAGCACTGTATATATAAGCCAAGAAAAACCTTTCTAGAGTTTGGATATTTTCAACGTGTGGGTAGGCAGAAGCAGAATGACCACCTGGAAGACACGAGCCACCATGGAAATCCAGACAAACCACTTCCACCATCACCAGTAAGGGGTTTCACTGTGAACGAGGCAGTATGGATGAGCAGGACCAGCTTCCCCTAGGATGAGAAGGACCACCTATGCATTAGTCACTTCTGAAATTCCATTGGTTTTGCTTGTCTTCATGGCAATTATTCTCATTTATTATGCAAGACATTATATTTTTCTTTGCTAAAGAGTTGTGGTGTGTAATTGTACGTAGGAACAAAGGATAGTGGTCCACAAATCCATTGAAATACTTTCATTCTTGTTGCCTTTGTGTAGTTGTTGTCCTGTAGCAGATTGTTTCTATTTTGCTTGTATGTTGCTGCAAGTTCTCCATTTGTGTCAAAATAGGTCGTTGATTGCAATGTCTTTTGCTGGTCAAGTGGGTAATATCTAGAGGTTACAGCCTTTGTCTGTTGTAGGAGAACAACCAGTTATCTGGTAATCATCTCATCTCTGGCTGAAACTAAGGCGTGTTTTTAACACATGTTTAGTCAGAATAGATTTACAGAGATTTCTGTAAAGATATTTTTCTCAAGAGAAGAAAGCTGTCAATCTATTAACCAATCCAATTGATTGCTAAACGTCCACCCAAGTAAACACATTGTTGTTCTCTTTTTACTTTGTCTTTTAGACAATGATTTTGTTACACTTTACATCACAAGTGTCTAGACTATTTATTTTCAAAAAATTAAACTCAGTTATTTAGTTTACTTGAGCATATAAACACATACATATAATTCTGTGTAACAGTGGTTGATAATCACTAGAAACATAGACCTATATTAAACAAAGAACCGGAAACTCGCTATAAGTCTTCATCGATAACCACAAGAAACCTAAACCTATACTAAACGAAAAACTGGAAACTCTATAAGTCATGGTCTCTAGTTTCTTGTGGTTATCAACCAAGAGTTATAGCGAGTTTCCAGTTCTTCGTTTAATATAGGTCTAGTTTCTTGTGGTTATCGACTAAGACTTATAGCGAGTTTCTGGTTCTTCATTTAATATAGGTCTAGTTTCTTGTGGTTTTTGGTTCTTTATTTAATATAGGTCTAGGTTTCTTGTGGTTGTTGACCAAGACTTATAGTGAGTTTCCGATTTTTCATTTAATATAGGTCCAGGTTTCTTGTGGTTGTTGACCAAGACTTATAGTGAGTTTCTGGTTCTTCGTTTAACATAGAAGTGCGAGTTTTCGGTTTTTCATTTAATATAGGTCCAGGTTTCTTGTGGTTATCGACAAAGACTTATAGTAAGTTTCCGGTTCTTTATTTAATATAGGTCTAGGTTTCTTGTGGTTGTTGACCAAGACTTATAGTGAGTTTCCGATTTTTCACTTAATATAGGTCCAGGTTTCTTGTGGTTGTTGACCAAGACTTATAGTGAGTTTCTAAGTCTTACGCCAGTTGTCCCTCTGGGTTCTTTAATTATATTAACCAGAGTAATGCAGCATGGTCTGTCCTGATGGTAAACCTAGCCCCATAGAGGTAAGGATGGAAATATGTCAGACTCTTTACTATAGCAAGGATTTCCCTCCGTGTTACACAGTAGTTCCTCCCCAGTCTACTCAGGACCCTACTGAAGTAGGCCACCACATGTTCGTTTTCACCCACTTTCTGACACAACACTCCTCCAATTCCGACATTACTAGCATCACAATCCAGAATGTACGGCAGCGAGGGATTTGGAAGCTTTAAAAGTGGAGCTGACCCCAATTTTTCTTTCAATATCTTAAAAACAAGAAACTGTCCATTCCAACTTCTGTCCTTTTTTTGTCAAATCATGTAGTGAAGCAGCTATAGTTGCAAAGTCCTTCACAAACTTCCGGTAATAGGTACAGTCCCAAGTAACTTCTACACTCTCCCACTTTGTCTGGTGTTGGCCAGTTATGCACTGATTTTACCTTGTCAGGATCATTTCGCACACCATGATCACTTACAATGTGGCCCAAGTAAAGCACCTCTTTCTGGAACAAGTGGCGTTTCTTGGGATGGAGTTTGAGGTTTGCTGCTTTCAAACGCTTGAACTCTAGCCAGGACATTTCCTCATCAATCGTTGTTGCAAACACAATGACATCATCCAGGTACACTATGGCTATCCTCCATTGTAGGCCTTCCAGTATTCTTTCCATCAGCCTCTCAAATGTTGCTGGAGCATTTCAAAGATCGAATGGCATCACACAGTATTACCAGAGACCTTGGCCATAACCAAATGCAGTCTTAGGTTTATCTGCTTCAGCCATTTTCACTTGATGGAGACCCGACATTAAGTCCAGAGTTGAAAACCACCTGCCTCCACTTAGGACATCAAGAGTATCACCAATTCTTGGCCGTGGGTATGAGTCCTTTTCCGTTATACTGTTAAGAGCCCTGAAATCCACACAGCAATGTTGGGTCCCATCCTTCTTCTGGACTAACACGACGTGAGCTGACCAGGGACTATCTGATTTCTCGACTATCCCTTCTTTAATTAGGCCATCAATGACCTTCTCTGTCTCTTGTAACTTTGTCGGAGCTATTATCCTTGGACAGATCTTTATTGGACGGTGATTGCCTGTGTTTATTTTGTGCTCCACAAGGTCTGTGCAGCCCAGGTCATGATCTCCTTTTGAAAAGACGTCTGTATAAATCGCCCAACAATGCCCCTTCTTTAAGTGTCTGTTCACATTTAGAGAAATTAGCCACTGTTATGGGTACTACTTGATGACCTGCCACAAGTGGCTTTCTAATCTTCACGTCTGCTGGCCTGGATGGGTCTTCCACTGCTTCCACAAGCATCGAGCTTCCTTGGGGATGTTCTTTTATTCTACCCCAAATTATCTTCTCTGACGTAGGGG
>NW_013673022.1:32808-34256 GCF_000517525.1 Limulus polyphemus | reverse complement strand
CAAGTACACTGCTTTCTGCTCCTCTGTCCATCCATTCATTTCTGCCAGGAACTCTAATTGTGCTGTAGATGTTTCCCATGGTGCCTTCCCATCGAATTCCTGTGGCTTCCTTCATACTAGATCACCACTATTGCTGACACTCATGTCAGGATTGTAACTTCTAGCAGGACTGAATATGTCTGCATTAGAGTTTAGTTGCAGGGTCTGGAAAGGGCTTCCTATTGTCTAGGGCTGATTAGGCCCATGGCTAATATTTCCTCCATGTGGAAAAGACAGTAAATCGTCCTTCAACGTATTCAATTCACTTTTAAATTTACTAATGTTTTCCATTTGTACCTCATGCTGATGTTGTACTGTCTCTTTGTTCTCCTTTCCACTGTTGTGACTTTCCTGTAGCTGTTGTAGACTTTCTTCCTGTTTCCTTTCTTGTTCCAGCTGCCACTGATGCTGGTTTTCTTGCCACTGCTATAGTCTCTCTGCTATAGTCGTTCATCTCGTTTCTTTTCTTTTTCCTCCAACAACTGCTGTAATCTCTCCTCTTGTTTATTTTCTCGTTCATCTCATTTCTTTTCTTTTTCCTCCAAACTGCTGTAATCTCTCCTCTTGTTTAATTTCTCGTTCTTCTTGTTTCTTTTCTTTTTCCTCCAACAACTGCTTTAATCTCTCCTCTTGTTTAAATTCTCGTTCTTCTTGTTTCTTTTCTTGTTTAATTTCTCGTTCTTCTTGTTTCTTTTCTTTTTCCTCTAACAACTGTTGTAATTTTTCTTCTCGTTCTTCTTGTTTTCTTTGCTGTTCTTGTATTGCTGCCATCAAGTATGCTAGGCTGTAGTTTGATTTTTCGTCTCTCGTTTCCATTTTTTTTTCATCCCACTTCTGACACCAATTTGTTACGCCTCCAGTCGTTAGTTGATTTTCCATAACTTCGTTCCGACGAAACTTTAGCGACACAAGTCCTTTCTTAATAAAACTGGTTTATTCTTTCCGAATACAACTTTACGATACACTTAATTTCAACAGTCGCGCTATAACAAATGCTATATCTCACGTGGCCAACAATATTTTGTCTGCATACATTCAAGTACTCATTATGCTGTTGTCCCGTCACGTTGTGATCATCTTATATATACCACGCTACCCTCAATCTAGTAAATGCTAGGACATTCACGAAGGAACAGGATATTTCTAGAAAACGTGGCGTGAAACTAGTCACGTGACCTCGCTGACGCAACAGTATAATTTACTCAGATAATCATCTTGCATTTTCATTCATCGTACAATTGAAGAAATAAATCCATTTATTTAGAGTGTATAATTCATTTTCATCTACTTCTTTCTTTGTTTAATTCTATTAATAAAATAATTTTGAGGAGTATACTGGAATGGACAGCAACTGTCTGTTGTAAATGAAAAACAAGTGAAAAAGTCGATGTTTCGAAAGTCTTTCGTCT
>NW_013673022.1:30474-32192 GCF_000517525.1 Limulus polyphemus | reverse complement strand
TGAAAGTTTTTTGAGTGTTAATGTAGAAAGATTATTTAATTTTTCTCGTTTTCCAAAATTTGTCTGTATCGATGATGCTAGTCTTATCCCAGTTTATTTTGTGTCCAGTTGACATGATGTGTTCTGCAATGGCTGATTTTGTTTTTTCATGAGCTTTGTACTGTCTTTGTCTTCTTTATTCTTGTCGCGAGTCTTCTTCGCGTTTTTCCAATGTAATTTCATTGGAGGAATATGGAATTTCATAGACTCTTCTAGTTTCTTTTCTCTTTCTTCTTGTTTCTTTTGCTGTTCTTGTATTGCTGCCATCAAATCTGCTAAGTCGTAGTTTGATTTGTCACTTCTCGTTTCCATCTTCTTTATTTTTTCGTCCCACTCTCTGACACCAATTTGTTACGTATCTGCTTGTTTGTTAATTTCTGGTAGAAATTCTTTCCAAGGAACTTCAGCAATACAAGTTCTTTCTGGATTAAACCAATTTATTCTTTCTCGATACAAACTTTTAGTACACAATAATTCCACAGTCAGTACGTTTCTCGTCACTTTAAACTTAACAGCTTTTATAATATACCTTATAAGTCACAGAGATTCACAATCTCGATAACTTTCGCTCTCTACGTGTGCAAAAGACACACTAGCTCGAAACAGAATCGTAAATTACCCGAAAATCCCCGTGACTACTGTACACTTAACCATACATTCAATCCCGCTGGCTTTTCTCGCCAGGCTTATATACTAATAAAGAGGCTTCTCCAAAATTCGCGGGGTTCCCCGATAATTCGATAAATTCAGTCACGCAGGCGCCAACAGCGTCACATAACTTCCGCTGTGGTAACAATACCTTATTATCTAAGTATTTCAACAGGTATTATACCTTATCATTTAAGTATTTTAACAGGTATTATACCTTATTATCTAAGTATTTTAACAGGTATTAAACCTTATTATCTAAGTATTTTAACAGGTATTATGACCTATTATCTAAGTATTTTAACAGGTATTATGACCTATTATCTAGGTCTTTTGATTCTAACCCTTTCATCTTACGTGTTCAACGTGGCAAACTGGAAACAAACAGAATTAACAAAGTTCACGACCTTTAACTTAAAACACAAATATTTTTATTGTTTCTTCAGGTACAGCAGAGTTTACGCTACAAAAATAAAAACAATAGAAGAAATCAAACATAACTAACTTTAATGGTAAGTATAGTAATTTATAAGATTAAATGAATGGTTTACAGTTTACTAAAATACTGTATATGTACATAATAACCTACCTGACGGTCTAAAATATGTAAAGCTGTGAATATCACTATTAGATATGTACAGTGGCTTGCAATTATACAAGATTTCATTTCTGTAGGACCTTGGCACACCCTATAAAAAACAAGAAAGTATAACATATTGGGTGTAAACGTTTTCTTCAACACATGCAAAAACGAATTAGTAAATAAACCACGCAATTCGATAGATCGCCTTCTAAGTCTTTTAACAGTGATATTTATCTAATGAAAAAACACCTTATGTGTGAAAACAAAGTGCGGCCAAAAAATGATTCAGCGTGTGACTTAAAGGAATGAAATTAAAAATGGCGGCCAAAATAGCTACACTTATAGCATTGATAATAATTTTACAGCAAATATTCATTCATTAGTTAGCTAGGCCGCGTTTCTTATTCAACATGGAGCATGATGGTGGGTAAAACAAAAGATGTGGCCT
>NW_013673022.1:23147-30147 GCF_000517525.1 Limulus polyphemus | reverse complement strand
TAAAATAACCTTTAGGATCGCAACCCTATTATTTAGAACAGACCTATATTTTACAGAACAAACCAAGAATTATTATTAACTTTCTTTACAGTAACACCATGGAAACTAGATTAGCAGATTCTTGTAATCACCCTCATGCAATCCGTACAGCCGTACCAAGCATCATTATTTATGCTAATTGCTTAAACAAATATCACGTGATGCTAAACGTTCTTTAATTAGGATAATTTTATAAAAATTATTAAAAGTGTGCTGAAAAGTTGATAATGAATAAGAAATAATAACCGTCCACCGTATGATTCTTTTGAAAACTTGAGCTAGAAACTTCTAATTTAGATTTCTTGGTCTAACCAATACTTATGCTGCACGTGCTTTCACCTTATTGTTTTGCTGCTCTAAATCAGCCGTCTTTAATCCGAATGAAAAAAACTAAAAACGGTCCACTTTTAGTCGTAGGTGAAGCTGTAGTAAAAATGTTAGACTGATACTTCACGTGACTTTTTGCGTAGAAGTACGCAAAAACTTTCTTCAAATTTAATCGGATTTTGTTGAATAACTTTGCATATGTGGCGTATATTTATACCAAATAAAGATCCTAATTATAGGTTGTAAAGATCTATCAGTGTACTAAATTTGAAAAATAGCCATAAAAATTAAGTATGTTTTTCTATCAAGTAAAGTTTCATTACTTTTGACGCGAAAAAAAAAAAGAGGAAGAAACTCAATCAAAATTGGAAATGTTATATCTCAGGTATTTCTTGATGGATTGGTATGTGCAGTAAAAGTCCAGTATAGCACATCCACTACAAATATGCGATAGTTTGGATTACCACAGTCCGAGATACAGAAGGTGGAATATCTCTAAACTCCTGCTGATAACACACAGTGTGACCTGCAGGTTGTTTTGACCACAAGGCACACTACTGGTATCTTGATCATACAGAATTATTGATCACATTTTGGGTGTTTTAATAGTGTTATGTGTAGTTAACACACAGTATTCTGATCACATTTTGGGTGTTTTAATAGTGTTATGTATAGTTATCACACAGTATTATTGATCACATTTTGGGTGTTTTAATAGTGTTATGTGTAGTTAACACACAGTATTCTGATCACATTTTGGGTGTTTTAATAGTGTTATGTATAGTTATCACACAGTATTGTTGATCACATTTTTGGTGTTTTAATAGTGTTATATATAGTTATCACACAGTATTGTTGATCACATTTTTGGTGTTTTAATAGTGTTATATATAGTTATCACACAGTATTGTTGATCACATTTTGGGTGTTTTTAAAATGTTATATATATTTATCACACAGTATTGTTGATCACATTTTTGGTGTTTTAATAGTGTTATATATAGTTATCACACAGTATTGTTGATCACATTTTGGGTGCTTTTATAGTGTTATATATATTTATCGCACAGTATTCTGATCACATTTTGGGTGTTTTAATAGTGTTATGTATAGTTATCACACAGTATTGTTGATCACATTTTTGGTGTTTTAATGGTGTTATATATAGTTATCACACAGTATTGTTGATCACATTCTGGGTGTTTTAATAGTGTTGTATATAGTAATCACACAGTATTGTTGATCACATTTTGGGTGTTTTAATAGAGTTATGTATAGTTATCACACAGTATTGTTGATCACATTTTGAGTGTTTTAATAGTGTTATGTATATTTATCACACAGTATTGTTGATCACATTTTGGATGTTTTAATAGTGTTATGTATATTTATCACACATTATTGTTGATCACATTTTTGAGTGTTTTAATAGTGTTATGTATATTTATCACACAGTATTGTTGATCACATTTTGGATGTTTTAATAGTGTTATGTATATTTATCACACAGTATTGTTGATCACATTTTTGAGTGTTTTAATAGTGTTATGTATATTTATCACACAGTATTGTTGATCACATTCTGGGTGTTTTAATAGTGTTGTATATAGTAATCACACAGTATTGTTGATCACATTTTGGGTGTTTTAATAGAGTTATGTATAGTTATCACACAGTATTGTTGATCACATTTTGAGTGTTTTAAAAGTTTTATGTAGAGTTATCACACAGTATTTTTGATCACATTTTGAGTGTTTTAATAGTGTTATATATAGTTATCATACAGTATTGTTGATCACATTTTGGGTGTTTTAATAGTGTTATATATAGTTATCATACAGTATTGTTGATCACATTTTGAGTGTTTTAAAAGTGTTACATGTAGTTATCACACAGTATTATTGATCACATTTTGAGTGTTTTAAAAGTGTTATGTATATTTATCATACTGTATTGTTGATCACATTTGGGGTATTTTAATAGTGTTATGTATAGTTATCACAGAGTATTGTTCATCACATTTTGTAAACACCATAATAAATAACAAATTAAGTATTAACTACAAGACATTAAGATAGAGACATACGTAACATAAGCTCAGGAAATACTTGATACTACTTTGGAACTTCAAATAATTTTATAATGTTAAAATATTTGATGGATAAAACAAAATATACTTTGTTTGATAAACATGAAACATACACATTCAGATTTGTGGTTATGAAACAAATGAAACGACGAAAAACACACGAACATTATTAGGTATTTTCACCTGATATTTTGAAAATATAAAATTAATTGACATTTCATACGTCAGTAACATAAAACTTATTTTTTTGTTAATATTGATTATGCTGCTGGAATGATGAACATTTAGAGAAGACAGAAGTGGTTCTGTGGTTTCGCTAAAAATCATCTTACTGAAAATATTAAGTTCTTGATATTTCCTATATACGGACATTTAAATAATTTACATCGTACCATTTGAAAATCTTAAGAATGAATAAGTAATGAACAACAGTAACATTACATGGACCTAAGTAATGAACAACAATAACATTACATGGACCTAAGTAATGAACGACAATAATATTACATGGACCAAAGTAATGAACAACAATAACATTACATGGACCTAAGTAATGAGCAACAATAACATTATATGCACCTAAGTAATGAACAACAATAACATTATATGGACCTAACAAATGAACAACAATAACATTATGTGGACCTAACTAATGAACAACAATAACATTACATGGACCTAAGTAATGAACAACAATAACATTATATGGACCTAAGTAATGAACAACAATAACATTATGTGGACCTAAGTAATGAACAACAATAACATTACATGGACCTAAGTAATGAACAACAATAACATTACATGGACCAAAGTAATGAACAACAATAACATTAAAAGAGTAGCAGTAACATTACATGGACCTAAGAAATGAACAACAATAACATTACATGAACCTAAGAAAAGAGCAGCAGTAACATTATATGAACCTTAGAAATGAACAACAATAACATTACATGGACCTAAAAAATTAACAACAATAACATTATGTGGACATAACAAATGAACAACAATAACATAATATGGGCCTAAGAAATGAACAACAATAACATTACATGGACCAAAGAAATGAACAACAATAACATTTCATGGACCTAAGAAATGAACAACAATAACATTACATGGACCAAAGAAATGAACAACAATAACATTACATGGACCTAAGAAAAGAGCAGCAGTAACATTATATGGACCTAAGAAATGAACAACAACAACATTATATGGACCTAAGAAATGAACAACAATAACATTATGTAGACCTAAGAAATGAACAATAATAACATTAAGTGTACCTAAGAAATGAACAACAATAACATTATATGGGTCTAAGAAATGAACAACAATAACATTATATGGGTCTAAGAAATGAACAACAATAACATTATGTGGACCTAAGAAATGAACAACAATAACATTATATGGGTCTAAGAAATGAACAACACTAACATTATATGGGTCTAAGAAATGAACAACACTAACATTATATGGGTCTAAGAAATGAACAACAATAACATTATATGGGTCTAAGAAATGAACAACACTAACATTATATGGGTCTAAGAAATGAACAACAATAACATTATGTGGACCTAACAAATGAACAACAATAACATTATATGGGCCTAAGAAATGAACAACAATAACATTATGTGGACCTAAGAAATGAACAACAATAACATTATGTGGACTTAACAAATGAACAATAATAACATTATGTGGACCTAAGAAATGAACAACAATAACATTATGTGGACTTAACAAATGAACAACAATAACATTATGTGAACCTAAGAAATAAACAACAATAACATTATGTGGACCTAAGAAATGAACAACAATAACATTATGTGGACCTAAGAAATGAACAACAATAACATTATGTGGACATAAGAAATGAACAACAATAACATTATGTGGACATAAGAAATGAACAACAATAATATTATATGGACCTAAGTAATGAACAAATGAACAACAATAACATTATGTGAACCTAAAAAATGAACAACAATAACATTATGTGGACCTAAGAAATGAACAACAATAACATTATATGGACATAAGTAATGAACAACAATAACATTATGTGGACATAAGTAATGAACAACAATAATATTATATGGACCTAAGAAATGAACAACAATAACATTATATGGATATAAGAAATGAACAACAAAAATATTATATTATGTCCATATAATATTATTGTTGTTCATTTCTTATGTCCATATAATATTATTGTTGTTCATTTCTTATGTCCAGTAATGAACAACAATAACATTATGTGGACCTAAGTAATGAACAACAATAACATTATATGGACATAAGAAATGAACAACAATAACATTATATGGACATACTGTTTTGAGAAAGTCATATTCCAGTTTATTATTTCACGAATTTGAAAGAGCTTCAATAATTTGTAATGTAATGCTTGTGTAAAGTCAAGGTTTTGCGAATTGTGATCTGTTATTGCAAAACCACGATGAAAACGGCTTTATTCGTACTAATCTTATTACTTTAAAATAACCTTAAGTTACGATAAACAAAAAGAGTATTTTATGTTACTCACCAATCAGAAAAGAGGAATTCCCCTGTAGAAAATACGTCACTTTCTTCCATGGTAATTAGAAAGAAGAAGACGGCTAAAGCTGTCACGTTGATAACAAATTTAAGGAGGAAATGTAGCCGCAGAAAGGTGGAGGTAGCAGTCATGGCTAAAACTGCACAGTAAGTGTAGTACTATTGACAGACAGAACATATAATTAGTTGTCGTAAAACAAACTTTAAAGTATTTTTATTCATGTCAAAATGCTGATATTTGATTTGATTTATTCAGACGAAAATCTTTATTGACATATTTCTATATATCTGAGTCTTATTCGGTACATACTAAATAGCGTCCTCTTGCGATGAAATATAAAAAAAGATATTTGCAAGATAAAATAATATAATTGTAAATCATTTAGCTGTAACATCTCTTACTTAATAAATATATATAAAAAATAGCACCATAGGTCTGTTATAATTTGTGTGTGTACACTATGATTGGTTGATAACAATGTGTGTGTACACTATCATTGGTCTCTTAGAATGTGTGTGTACACTATAATTGGTTGATCACAATGTGTGTGTGCACTATCATTGGTCTCTTATTATGTGTGAGAGTACACTATCATTGGTTTATTATAATGTGTGCGTTCACAATCACAGGTCGGTAATAATTTGTGTGTACACTATCATTGGTTGATAACAATGTGTGTATATACTATCATTGGGCTATTATAATATATGTATTCACCATCATTGGTATATTATAATGTGTGTACACTATCATTGGTATATTATAATGTGTGCGTGTACACTATCATTGGTCTGTTATAATATATGTGTACACTATCATTGGTATATTATAATATGTGTGTACACTATCATTGGTCTGTTATAATGTATGTGTACACTATCATTGGGCTATTATAATATATGTGTACACTATTATTGGTATATTATAATGTGTGTGTGTACACTATCATTGGTCTGTTATATTGTGTGTGTACACTATCATTGGTCTGTTATAAAATGTGTCACACTATCATTGGTCTGTTATAATGTGTGTGTGTACACTATCAATGGTCTATTATAATGTGTGTGTACACTATCTTTGGTATGTTATAATGTGTGTGTACACTATCATTGATCTATTATAATGTGTGTGTACACTATCAATGGTCTATTATAATGTGTGTGTACACTATCTTTGTACAGATATATTATAATAGACCATTGATACTGTACACATATATTATAATAGCCTAATGATAGTGTACACACACACATTATAACATACCACTATCTTTGGTATGTTATAATGTGTGTGTACACTATCATTGGCTATTATAATGTGTGTGTACACTATCATTGGTATGTTACACTTCTGTGTTCGTTTGTAAATTTTCTGTAAAAATTCTTTCCGAAGAAACTTTAGCGATACAAGTCCTTTCTTAAATAAAACTAGTTTATTCTTTCTCAATACAACTTTACAATACTCTTAATTTCCACAATCATGCTATAACTTAAACAAACGCTATAATTCACAACGAACGATTCACGCGCTTAACTCAATTGTCCGTCTCTATCTCTGTCTGCAATTCAATTCCATTGTTGCCGTCACTTCTCACCGGTCTTATATATACAAAAAGCATACATCTCGTTTCTTCTTGACTCTTCTAGAATATCATAACAGTATGTTATAATGTGTGTGTACATTATTATTGGTCTATTATAATGTGTATGTACACTATCATTGGTATATTATAATGTGTGTGTACATTATCATTGGTCTGTTATAATATATGTGTACACTATTATTGGTATATTATAATGTGTATGTACACTATTATTGGTATATTATAATGTGTGTGTACATTATCATTGGGCTATTATAGTATATGGCCCGGCATGGCCAGGTGGATAAGGCGCTACGACTCACAATCTGAGGGTCGCGGGTTCAATCCGCATCCCACCAAACATGACTCGCCCTTTCAG
>NW_013673022.1:16600-22312 GCF_000517525.1 Limulus polyphemus | reverse complement strand
AATATATGTGTACACTATTATTGGTATATTATAATGTGTATGTACACTATTATTGGTATATTATAATGTGTATGTACACTATTATTGGTATATTATAATGTGTATGTACACTATCATTGGTATATTATAATGTGTGTGTACATTATCATTGGTCTGTTATAATATATGTGTACACTATCATTGGTCTCTTATAATGTGTGTGTGTACACTATGATTGGTCTGTTATAATATGTGTGTACACTATCATTGGTTTATCATAATGTGTGTGTACCAGTTTTAGTGTTCTATATTTTACTCCTATTATACAGCCCATAAAAATTAACGCGGCAAGTATTACCCACCTCAATCCATAGTATACCTAACCTCACATTTCATAGTTAACTGAAATAATATATGTTGCGAAATCAAGCATGACGAAGAAAGGTTTCCTCGGGGCACTCCCGTTTTCCCCCCACATCAGAATTCTCAGGCTTTGGATTTATAGATCCCTGCCGCCCTGAAAGACCTTTTGTCCCACAGGGGCCGTTTCTTTCTGTAGTCTGGCTGTCCCTTATGTCTCAGCTCCTGCTGACTACTTGAGAGATCTTTAAATCTGCCAAGTTCACACAATATTGTTTAAGTAAGCTTAAACCAAAAAAAAACTTCAGGTACAGCCCACACCACAATGATGAGAGGGGTAAAGAGAAGCCATCTGTTGTTGTTTTGTGACCAATAACGAGGCAGTCAAACGTCGGTCAATTCCTTTGTAAGCCAATCAAAATTAAGATCATTCATGAAATGAATTCGTGGCGTATTCATAAAATAATTATTGGTAAAAATCAGTTAGATTCACAACTACTGATATATAGAAAAGCCAGTACGTTTTGGTGACACTACGTTCCAACAATGGCTTTTATGTTATGTTGCTTAGCAACAACAATCTATGTACTGAAATAATAAAATGAAATGTATAGACAACAAAATTGAAAAAAAAATGATTTCTTAATTTAGAATCTCCTTTGATTGAAGAGCTTTGTTTATTATTATAAACGTTGATTATATAGCAGAAAATATCTTAATTCAGAAACTATTTAAGTTGGAAAATGAATCGATATTTTTACTTTTATGATAAATTTTATACAATTGGCTCTAGGCTAGGTGATCCCACAGTACGTCTTCACTTTAGGTTTATTACACCAACACTCACTACACTTATAAGGTTTCACAGCACCCACCCTCTCACGGCCCCCATGCACCCCCGTCACTAAAATCGTAACGGGCAGACAGTAATCGAACTATTTAATCTGGGTAAAAACATTTTGTCTTTTATGACTCCTATTTCGAGAAATCAGACGTTACGTAACGCGACACTTACTGGCTTTTATATAGGTTAGACTGTGCTTGTGCATCTATCCATTAATGCTCTGTGTGTGTATGTGCTTAGTAATGCAATATTGTATTATTCGTGTGTGCATACATTAAAGTAGCATATTAGTATTACGTATTGCACGTGAATACTGGAGATCAATTCCCCATATTTTACAGAGCTTAATTTTCAAACATATCCATATGAGTGTATCCAACTGGTTAGGGTAAAGGACTGGGGATCCAAAGATCTGAGTTCTAGACGTTGTATTATCAAACACGCTTTGCACTTTCAGTTGTGGATGCGTTATAAGAGTGAGAGTTAATCCTGTTATTAGGTTGAGAGCAACTACCTCAGGCGTCAATTGTTTCCGACTAATTGCTTTCCTTCTGGTTCTTAGTTTAAAATTAGAGACGTTACCACAGGAGTCTATGATTTGGTCATTTAGCCTATTTTGAGCATAAAGTGTCGTTCAGGTGAACGTCATTGTGCATTGGATTCAGTCTTAGTTTTGACTCATTTGTAGCTTTATTTCGTAGCTTTCTTGTGTTTTCAATAAATTCTGTATTTATATCGAAAGCACGTGTAAACGAATTTTTGAAATTCTTTTTGTACCTAATGGATAATTTAGTTTAGCTTAGCACTTTTACAGAGTATTCAGAGCTGGCGTTATAATACTATGAAGGAACGTTAAGTCACGTGTCATGTAATATTGTCTATTTACATACATAACTGGATACTTATCAACATCCACATGATCTTATATAAATAATATATATTTAGGGTAAGTAATTACGTTTAAAAAAGGGGATATTTACCCATGGATACTTGCATCCAAGCTCATTTGTGAGTACACGTGAGTGACCAGAAACAGTAGTTTCTTCGTACAAGTAACTCGTGGAATTTGTGTTATCATTTTTATCTAGATATACGCATTCTCCCTAGAAAGACAAGAATTTTTATCATAAACAGTATTTGTTTAGGTTTTATGACATTTACACAATAAATTCTTATATTTATCGACGATTACACATAATTAAACTGAAGTTTTAACCAGTGAATAAAATGAAGAGAATATAAGCGACACTTGAAATAAAAGTTCTTCACTTCAACAAAAGACCGAAGAGCTGGAATGTTTTAGTTTATTTTTCCCGTTACCATGGTAATTACATCTAAAACAATGCAGGTTATCCAGCAACTGATAAATATTGAAACTTACACTTAGACATAATTTCGGTTGTGACGCCATCACAGACCTTGTTTCAAGTTGTGGGATCCGTGAAATTTTGTTCAGATCCATCATTATTGTGTGGATCCTATTCCAATCTGATATTGTATTTTTTGCTTCAAATTAATATTTTTTGGGGTAATGATTTATATTTGATATATATTTGTTCCTTGGTGGCTCAGCGGTTTGATCCATGCTCAAAAAAAAATAAAACACAATATTTCGGTTTGAGATAGAATATTTTTTTCAATATTGGAAAATATCACATCCTTGTATTACCGTATAACCGTACTACCCGTATAACCCATTATATATATATATATATAAGGATAATTTAAGATAATTCTGTAACTTCATTTTTATAGCTGAAAGACTTTTAATTCTAATTCTTCATTTTATTCTTTGTTTGTATTTACTCTTTCATTATTACATTCTACTCGTATTAGTACCTGGATTTGTAACAAGAAACAGACTTGTAGATCTGTGGTTTTATGATTTTCCCTTCATTTATTCGTTGTGTGTATCATTCTGTTTTAATTTTGATCATGCTAAAATCCTTCTGTAGCAAATCAATCAGTTGTCACAGTTTTCATTTTATGAAGTGAATTACAATATTTAAACTTTACAACTTCTTGAAATAGAGTATATATACATACATAACGGGCTACATTTTCTGACACTTTCCTTATGATTACTCAGAAGACGATAACTGTAATCAATAAACTGATGAAAGCATACAAGGTGTAGCTTACCAATCCCAGCATTGCACAAGCTAGCATCAGCACACAGATCATGATAAAGAGAAGAGTACGAATTGGCAGAGATTCGTTGATCCTTCTGATGAGTCTTGAAACAAAGGCCGTGCGGTAACGCAGACTGTCCTCTTCGGACCTCTACAAGAAGGGACAAAGAATAGTAATGCAAATGTCCTGTGGTGATCCAACATTTGGATCTAATCAGGAATGTGTGGGTTATTTTGAAAGGAAGAAACTATAAAGTAAATATGAGTAAATTTACAATGTAGGCTTAAGCTGTCTGAGCTTTAACAACCATCGTTAATCCATTTTAAGACTTGAGAAGGATTTAACAACCATCGTTAATCCATTGTAAGACTTGAGAAGGATTTAACAACCATCGTTAATCCATTGTAAGACTTGAGAAGGATTTAACAACCATCGTTAATCCATTGTAAGACTTGAGAAGGATTTAACAACCATCGTTAATCCATTGTAAGACTTGAGAAGGATTTAACAACCATCGTTAATCCATTGTAAGACTTGAAAAGGAAACGGAATCATGCTGTTGTTAAACGGGATATAGTTTCGTATGTTTTTAAGAGTAAATTATGATATTCTTACCTTGATTTTTATCCATAGATAACCGATCCACGAGGCTAAGCAACAAACAAGTATGATAACTAGAGTTACTGAATAGGATAGCCAGAAGTATAACGTTCTACGGGAAAAGGAAACAAAATTATCTAACGACAGTTGTAATGAAACAATCTTAAAACTTTGTGCAATGTGTGAAAACTTTAAAATAAAAGATAGAGGGTTCAATTCAATTGAACTATTTACGTTATCAGTAAGTATGGTTTTTCTAAAGTTAATTTTCGATTATTTAATCGTATCTTAATTTTTTCATGAACGTGCTCTTTATAAGAACAATAATAAAAGCACAGGTTCCTTTTTATATAGATGTTTGTTAGAGTTTTGCATCATTAAATAAAAACTATAGAATTTTAAAATCATTAAATAAAAACCATAGTTTTACATCATTAAATAAAGACTATAGATTTTTACATCATTATATACAAACTAGTTTTATATGATTAAATAAAAGCTATAGAGTTTTACATCATTAAATAAAAACTATAGAGTTTTACACCACTGAATAAACACTACAGAGTTTTACATTATTAAGTAAAAACTACAGAGTTTTACATCATTAAATAAAAACTATAGTGTTTTACATCATTAACTAAAACTACAGAGTATTACATCATTGAATAAAAACTACAGAATTTTACATCATTAAATAAAAATTATAGTTTTACATCATTAAATTAAAATTAGTTTTACATCATTAAATAAAAACTATGGTTTTACATCATTAAATAAAAATTATAGATTTACATCATTAAATAAAAATTATAGATTTACATCATTAAATAAAAATTATAATTTTACATCATTAAATAAAAACTATAGTGTTTTACATCATTAACTAAAAACTACAGAGTATTACATCATTGAATAAAAACTACAGAATTTTACATCATTAAATAAAAACTACAGAGTTTTACACCATTGAATAAAATCTACAGTTTTACATTATTAAGTAAAAACTACAGAGTTTTACATCATTAAATAAAAACTATAGAGTTTTACACCATTGAATAAAAACTACAGACACATTCTGGTTTTGTTGTTTAATACCGGTAAGAAAACATTTTAAACACATTCTGGTTTTGTTGTTTAATACCGGTAAGAAAACATTTTAAACACATACTGGTTTTGTTGTATAATACCGGTAAGAAAACATTTTAAACACATTCTATTTTTGTTGTTTCAATACCGGTAAGAAAACATTTTTAAACACATTCTGGTTTTGTTGTTTAATACCGGTAAGAAAACATTTTAAACACATTCTGTTTTTTTTGTTTATTACCGGTAATACGTATTTAATTGTTTTATTTTACCTATAATGGTAAGTTAACGTTTAAAACGCACAGAATTTTTTTAAATAGAGAATTTTATGTCTTATAATGCTATGATAATTATCAAGAACATTTGAATATTTATCTTGGTTGTTTTTATTTGTTCTACTATTTTTCTAGTAAATCATAAGACGTAGCACCTTCCTGTCATCAATGATTTTAAAACTCTGTAGTTTTTGCTCAATGATGTAAAACTCTATAGTTTTTATTTAATAAAGTAAAACTCTATCGTTTTTACTTATTGATGTAAAACTATGTATTTTTTATTTAATGATGTAAAACTTTAAAAATGTTTTCTTACCGGTATTGAACAACAAAACCAGAATGTGTTTAAAAATGTTTTCTTACCGGTATTGAACAACAAAACCAGAATGTGTTTAAAAATGTTTTCTTACCGGTATTAAACAACAAAAATAGAAT
>NW_013673022.1:8512-15939 GCF_000517525.1 Limulus polyphemus | reverse complement strand
TCTATACTTTCTAAGGCCCCACGTAACAAACATCATATCTATACTTTCTAAGGCCCCACGTAACAAACATCATGTCTAACACGTAACAAACACCATGCCTATACTTCTCTAGGCTTCACGTAACAAACATCATGTCTATACTTTCTAAGGCCCCACGTAACAAACATCATGTCTATACGGACATCACTTCCTCTAAATATTTATTAACTACAAATAAGTACTATTTCTGTACAAATCGTATCGCCCCCAAGTGGCACAGTAATATGTCTGCGAAACAACTTTCACACGTTTGAAACAATGATCATTGGAGAGTTCGTGAGGCACCCAAATACCTTCTTTATGAGGTTTTCCCATATTCTTTGCACCCCACAGTGACACGGCGGTATGTCTGAGGACTTACAACGCTAGAAACCGGGTTTAGATACCCGTGGTGGGCAGAGCACAGATAGCCCTTGTGTAGCTTTGTGCATAATTAAAAACAAACAAACAAATCGTATCATTTTGTTATCATATTTCTCATCAATTAGTGAGATGAGTGTAAACTATTATGTTTTTGTTTTGGATTATCATTTTGGTTTTACAGAATCGTCTGCTAAGAAAATGTATCTGAGATTAAAATCCACAATACCGAGTGTTCATCTCGATTCTCTTAATCAACAGCTTTAATGTAAATAGGCATCTAAAGTTATCAATTTATATTATGTAACACAAAAAAATGTTTAAGTGCCAGTGATTTTGGAGCAATATATATATATGTGGTCGTTAAGCTTTACGAAGTACGCCTCTTATCAATTAACCCACTTTCATGCATGTTCTACTTGAGGATGATGAATTGGCGTATAGGTAACAGCGTCACTATATATTGACGTCAAGTTAGAAACGGTAGCACCTACTGAAATCACGTGTTCGGGGTAAAACGTGTTTACGCTTACTTCAACAATATTGTTCATAGCTTCATTCAAGATGTTCTGATACAGCACCACCCGTCTGTAACCATAGGAAAGGAGCGTGGACTTTCCTTGCGCTCGTGATTGTTATGTCTCTGATCGCTAGTTAATTTTCCGTATAATTTCTTTCTGAAGAAACTATAGCGATACAAGTCCTTTCTTAAATAAAACTGGTTTATTCTTTCTAAATACAACTTTGCAATACACTTAATTTCCACGGTCACGCTATAACTTAAACAAACGCTATAATTCACAACGAACGTCTCACGTGCTCAACAATACGTCTCTCTCTGTCCGCAGTTCAATTACACATTGTTGCCGTCACGTCCTGACCGTCTTATATGAACAAGAATACCGAAATCTAGCACCCTCCCGAGGCTTCGTGAACGTTCCAGAAGCGCGTGACGTGTTACTAGTGTCACGTGACCTCCGCTGTAGTAACATGATATATGTGTAAAGGTTACATGTGTAAAGGTTAGTTACGAATGTTTACTATACCTAACAACTGCCGTCTTTGGCATGTGTAAAGGTTGTTAGTGTCTCAGAAATTTACTTTTATTAATTTCATTTTCTTCCTTCTTTATTTTCTCGGAAAATATCTTGAGTAGTAACTTGTATCAGTACATATAAATACACAATGTAGGGTTTTGTTGGGAAAATATGGAAGATGAAATACATATTTATCTGTTTGCACACCTGTAAGTATTGTACCTGTGGTAATAATAGCAAATTTGTAAAAGAAGCCATGTAACTAAAACTACATTTGGTTTCCCATAATTTAGGTTAGAGCCCTAATGAAAAAGGTGTTGGAAAAATGAATTAACTACGTAAATCTATGATGAAAAGAAAACGACATCCTAGACAAACATACATAAGAAGAAGTGAAGGAAAGTGACTTTCTAGTGAATATTTAAAGATCAAGAGGGTGTGAGGGGAATCAATGTATCAATATAAAGATCAAGAGGGTATAATAGGAATCAGTGTATATATTTAAAGATCAAGATGTGTGTGAGGGGAATCAACGTATCTATTTAAAGATCAACAGTGTGAGAGAAATCAGTGTATCTATTTAAAGATCAAGCGAGTGTGAGGGGAATCAGTCTATATATTCAAAGATCAACAGTGTGAGAGAAATCAGTGTATCTATTTAAAGATCAAGCGAGTGTGAGGGGAATCAGTCTATATATTCAAAGATCAAGAGTGTGTGAGGGGAATCAGTGTATCTATTCAAAGATCAAGAGTGTGTGAGGGGAATCAGTCTATATATTCAAAGATCAAGAGTGTGTGAGGGGAATCAGTGTATCCATTTAAAGATCAAGAGTGTGTGAGGCAAATCAGTGTATCCATTTAAAGATCAAGAGTGTGTGAGGCAAATCAGTGTATCAATTTAAAGATCAAGATAGTGTGAGGGAAATCAGTTTATTTGAACCTCGTGAGTGCACAAAGTTAATGAACAACGTAGAGTTTCCACAGCAACCAAAAAATAATAAACTTAATGCACTTGAACTAATGATAAATATAACGTCAGCTATTTTAAAGATTTAAAGAAACATATACCACAGTTGTGAAACTTATACTACACTTGTGAAACTTATACCACAGGTGTGAAACTTATACCACAGTTGTGAAACTTATACTACACTTGTGAAACTTATACCACAGGTGTGAAACTTATACCACACTTGTGAAACTTATACCACATGGTGTGAAACTTATACCACACTTGTGAAACTTATACCACATGGTGTGAAACTTATACCACACTTGTGAAACCTATACCACATTGTGAAACTTATACCACACTTGTGAAACTTATACCACACTTGTGAAACTTATACCACACTTGTGAAACTTAAACCACAATTGTGAAACGTATACACAGTTGTTAACTGAAACGTTATAAAGTGAAAAAAAGAAAAGTTAATGGTTCGTTCTTTTAATTCAGTTACCTGCTCATCATTAGAATATGAATCATCAGCATGCCGAGAAACAGAAAAAAGACGCACAGCAGATAGTACTTGAAGAGCGGGTCGATCTGCGTCAGGTACGGTTTCTCTTGTTCTAGCTTGTAGAAGGTAAGAAACAATGGGTGGATGCCATTGTTACTACACCACTGGCTGTGGGTAAAAGATAATACCTATAAACAACGACCATCTAAGATAGCGATAAAGATTCTATTTTAAGACGTTCATTAAATACATTTCTGTAATTATACGTCTTAAATAACGGAAGGTAAAGCACAAAACATATTTTAATATTCTAAATTATCAATGAGTTCGGATCAAAGCAAGTTTACTGAATATATAATAATTGAACTTATATCTTAATAAGTTATGTGAGTTATTTCATATAATTAATGCTATAAAACATAAAAAAACGTATACTGATTAGAATGTATCAATTAATCAGTTCAGTATTCTCGCTTTTATCATTATTTTAGGTCCTAAAAAATTCTTATTACTTGTTCATGGAAACAGTCTTTACAAAGTTCAACAAGTTTCAATGGCCTATTTATACTAATGTTGTCTTAAATAGTTCAAACCATTGTCACATCTAAAGGAAAAAAAAATCGAAAGCTACACAGTGGTCTGAAGCTAAAAACACTTAATTTAAATGACCGAATTTCTAATACTCACAGACAATTAGAAACGTAAAGGGGAATATTACCAGTACACTTTAGGGCATTTTTACACCCAATCAAATACTTTCGTCGTGTAGCTTACTAATCAACTTTAGGCTAATTTATGAATCATTTCGCTACTCCAAACTGTTCGGTCTTTTTTTTTTCGAAATTTCGTCCAAAGCTACATAAAATTCCATCCGTGCATTGCCGTCTCTAATTTGGAGCTAATGACGTAAAATCAAGGCAAGTGGTGAAGATTACTCACCAAAACTAGAGTGAAGGCAAGTAGTCAAGATTACTCACCAAAACTAGAGTGAAGGCAAGTGGTCAAGATTACTCACCAAAACTAGAGTGAAGGCAAGTGGTCAAGATTACTCACCAAAACTAGTGTGAAGGCAAGTGGTCAAGATTACTCACCAAAACTAGTGTGAAGGCAAGTGGTCAAGATTACTCACCAAAACTAGAGTCAAAGCAAGCTGTCAAGATTACTCACCAAAACTAGTGTGAAGGCAAGCGGTCAAGATTACTCACCAAAACTAGTGTGAAGGCAAGTGGTCAAGATTACTCACCAAAACTAGAGTCAAAGCAAGCTGTCAACATTACTCACCAAAACTAGAGTCAAGGCAAGTGGTCAAGATTACTCACCAAAACTAGAGTGAAGGCAAGTAGTCAAGATTACTCACCAAAACTAGTGTGAAGGCAAGCGGTCAATATTACTCACCAAAACTAGAGTCAAGGCAAGTGGTCAAGATTACTCACCAAAACTAGAGTCAAGGCAAGTGGTCAAGATTACTCACCAAAACTAGAGTCAAGGCAAGTGGTCAAGATTACTCACCAAAACTAGAGTGAAGGCAAGTTTGTCAAGATTACTCACCATCAACTCACGGTATATATATATATGTATACTTTTGTCTGGCTATTAAACTTAATTCACTTTATGAGCTTTTGTGACTTAGAACTCTAAAATACGGGGCTCGATTACCAGCGATGGAGAAAGTAGCCCATTGTGTAAGTTTGCGCTTAAACGACAATAACAAAAACACAACCTTACTGATATGTATATATTCAGGAAATGTTTTTCGGTAATTAATTTCAAACACTGAAGTACAACAGTGATGAGCGGCTTTCTGGTGTGTATAAAACTGAAGTGCAAGAATGATGAGCGGTTTTCTGGTGTGTATAAAACTGAAGTGCAAGAATGATGAGCGGTGTTCTGGTGTGTATAAACCTGAAGTACAAGAACGATGAGCGGTGTTCTGGTGTGTATAAAACTGAAGTACAAGAACGATGAGCGGTTTTCTGGTGTGTATAAAACTGAAGTACAACAACGATGAGCGGTTTTCTGGTGTATATTAATGATGTCAATAAAATATAATGTTGAAATTCCTTAAATGTCGATTAGTTTGACATCTTCTTCGTTATTTTTTTTGTGTTTTAGAGTTTTCGGCAAACTACACTTGAGCTGTCGTTCCTTATTTTGAATATATAGATTAGATGGAGGGCAACTTGTCAACATCCCACTGGCTACTTTTGAATAGTGGGATTTGGTCGTCACTATTGTAGAGCACCCATAGGCCAAAAGTTTGGAGCGCATTTTTGCGATAACGGAACGTAGACAGAGAACTAGAATTCACAGTTTGGATACGTTAATAGCTGTGTTACGCGCGACTTGTTACTTGAAACGAGAAATAAGATTTATTGTTATATTACGATATAGTGATATTAACAAAGGGTAATTAATCTAGGATTATTCAGGGATTTTGTTAAGTAATAGTAATAAAGTACAAGATTATCTAGACAACCGAACAGAGATAAAAATGGTATTCAATTTATTATCCAAACTGACAACCTTGAAATAGTATACTAGATTAGGAGTTTGATAAGAACGATTTTGTTTCACATTAGCAAGGCAAATTAAGCCTGAAAAAAGTATATTTCAGGAAGAGTGTGATGGAGAAAAATGTTCTGGTAAAGAAAACTTACTCCTTCTTACTAAGCTGCATACTGTTGATAGCAGAATCCAAGCCTTTGTTCACCGATTTCCTCATCATCTGAAAGTTCGTGATGCTGAAAAATATGAATATACGTTATTGTTTTACGGTTTCTTTCAATCAATTATTGCTAATTAGATACCTAATTTGACACGTACTTCTATAAGTACCTAATTTGACACGTACTTCTATAAGTACCTAATTTGACACGTACTTCTATAAGTACCTAATTTCACACGTACTTCTATAAGTACCTAATTTGACACGTACTTATTTAAGTACCTAATTTGACACGTACTTCTATAAGTACCTAGTTTGACACGTACTTATTTAACTACCTAATTTGACACGTACTTCTATTAGGTACCTATTTGACACGTACTTCTATTGGTAACTAATTTGACACGTACTTCTTTAAGTACCTAATTTGACACGTACTTCTATAAGTACCTAATTTGACACGTACTTCTTTAGGTACCTAGTTTGACACGTACAATTGGTTTGACTTTCAGTGGAGTTGAAATAATACTGAGACAGAGAGTGTTGTGTTTTTTTTTAAAGATACAAAGGATTTGTTTATTTATTTAAATGTTTATGAACAATATAGGTCATATATATATATATTCTCACCTGTAGTCCAATATGGTTGTTCTCCTGGATCGAACCATAACACTATCACTGTCTCCACCAGTTGATGACCTCTATTGTAAGAAGACCCATTTAGCACACTTTTAGCAGTTGTGGTTGTAACGATGTAACAGTAGTCTCACAATTTAAAGTCTAAACATATATATGTAATTCAATATATATGTAATGATTTTTTCGAAAGACTTTTGTGACAATGGATACAGGATTACTGGCAAGTAATTCATGTCAGTGTAAATGTTCGAAATTACATGGAAAACATGGAGTCAAATATTCTGAATTATTTTTATAATGCTCTGTAGACACTCTTGCTTATATTAAAACTTATAATATATTATAAATGTAACATTAGGCCCAAATTTACCTAAATCTCTATAAACTATATATATGGGCTGAACACACTTTATGAGAACGGCTTCCACAAGTTAATGTCGTCACACGTTTAGCACGTATTTATATAATACATATGCATTCCAGTGCAGTGCTATTAAAGTAAAATTTATAGCTGAGGAATTATGTCGAAATCTTTTCCAAAGAGAGCGATTCGTATGGCACAACTTATAATTAATCAATGTACAACCAAAGGACGTAACGTTTAAAAAAGGAAGAGAGATTTCAACATTTTCTTTGAAAGCGGAAAACTCTCCGGGTGGAGTGGAAGATTTAAAACCGTATCCCAAACCAAAGAACCGTACACACAGATCCGTCATGTGAAGATTATGGTTACGACAGAGAACCCACGGACTTAGAAAGCCATTACCATAAAGATAGATTTATCGTCTGGTGCCGTTAACAATTTAATAGGGTAGATAAAGTCACGAAGGCTAATATAATCGCAAGGTTCAAACCACTTCACGAAACCAACGGCTTCTTTCATTAAAAACTTGGTATCCTATTACACCACGTATCTATCACGTTTCCGGAAGAAGCTCAAATGGACTTTTGTGCTTTACGTCTGCTTAAAAACAGACTTCAGTTGTCAGCTACTTATAGCCGACGTACACTTACATACAGTGAATAATCAGCAACTTAAAGCCGACGTACACTTACATACAGTGAATAATCAGCTACTTAAAGCCGACGTACACTTACATACAGTGAATAGACAGCTACTTATAGCCGACGTACACTTACATACAGTGAATAGACAGCTACTTATAGCCGACGTACACTTACATACAGTGAATAGTCAGCTACTTATAGCCGACGTACACTTACATA
>NW_013673022.1:0-7857 GCF_000517525.1 Limulus polyphemus | reverse complement strand
TATTAAGTACGAGTAACTCTCAATACCATCGTCAACAAACAACTCTTCATAATTAGAGCATCGTTCTTATTAAGTACGAGTAACTCTCAATACACTCGTCAACAAACAACTCTTCATAATTAGAGCATCGTTCTTATTAAGTACGAGTAACTCTCAATACACTCGTCAACAAACTCTTCATAATTAGAGCATCGTTCTTATTAAGTACGAGTAACTCTCAATACACTCGTCAACAAACAACTCTTCATAATTAGAGCATCGTTCTTATTAAGTACGAGTAACTCTCAATACACTCGTCAACAAACAACTCTGCGTGATTAACGCTGCGTTACTTTTAGAACAAAATGACTTTAAAAACATAATTTAAAAAATACACAAACTTAAATCGTTTTTAAATATGACTTGGCATTGTACCTTATTTATCAGCAATCAGTATATGAATAAATTTAAAACTACACTGTAAAGCAAGACAGAACAATGAAGTGTTATACATTACTAATTTTTTTGAAACCAAAATGTTACTATTTAAACTCAACATGCACACTTATCACATTGCACAAAAACAAACGAAAGATAATACTCATGCTTCTTTATTCAACTGGCAAGTTCTGAAAAGATAGATGACCACAGGGAAGAACCTATAGTTCAAAATATCGCTTCAAACATACGCGATTTCTGAAAAGATAGATAACCACAGGGAAGAACCTATAGTTCAAAATATCGCTTCAAACATACGCGATTTCTGAAAAGATAGATAACCACAGGGAAGAACCTATAGTTCAAAATATCGCTTCAAACATACACGATTTCTGAAAAGATAGATGACCACAGGGAAGAACCTATAGTTCAAAATATCGCTTCAAACATACGCGA
This sequence comes from Limulus polyphemus, assembly GCF_000517525.1. Taxonomy (NCBI): domain Eukaryota; kingdom Metazoa; phylum Arthropoda; class Merostomata; order Xiphosura; family Limulidae; genus Limulus; species Limulus polyphemus. The sequence goes on along the minus strand of NW_013673022.1, from coordinate 6,984 downwards.
TTTCTGAAAAGATAGATAACCACAGGGAAGAACCTATAGTTCAAAATATCGCTTCAAACATACACGATTCTTGAGTAACTACTGTGGACTAGTCTTCATTATTCTAATCATTTATTATTTCTAATAACATAGGGCATTTAGTCCACAGATCTGGTAATCATATCAGTAAAGCCATTTAACAAAGAAAGTGACATCTTGATGCCTAGAAAATGAAGCTCTAATAGTATTTACTGTTTATCTTACCCGCACGTTCCTCCTGTGATTAGCTCGAGCTAGTACAGGTGCCGGAGTCACTGACAGACGACGTCCTGTAAGTTTAGGTATGTCACCCGTTGACTCAAAAATAGAATCTCTTTTTCCGTTAGCCTGAGATTTCTGTTAATAAGTTTAACGAATAGTTATATAGTTGTTGTTGTTTTTTCTATAGCTTGATATGCTAATATCTATACTTGGACATTTCAAATAGCAAAAACGTTATTGAATCAGATTTAAGGAAAATGTTTCAGATACTCCTATAACACCTTATTTATTATAAGAGTTTCTTTTCTAAATTCGTCACGAAGCTGCTACCTTTATTATTTGTAGCAAACTCAGATCTCAAAAGGTCCGAAACATTAACTGGACTGATTGTGGGGCTTTAGCTACTTATGGACTGATTGTGTGGTTTCAGGTACTTATAGACTGATTGTGGGGTTTCGATTACTTATGGACTGTTTGTGGGGCTTTAGCTACTTATTGACTGATTGTGGCATTTCCGTTTCTGATGGACTAATTGTGTGGCTTCAGGTCTTTATGAACTGATTGTGGGGCTTGACCATCTTATATAAGGCCCTGAAACCACACAATCAGTCTATAAGTACCTGAAGCCCCACAATCAGTCCATAAGTAGCCGAAGCGTCACAATCAGTCCATAAGTACCTGAAACCACACAATCAGTCCATAAGTAGTCGAAGCCCCACAATCAGTCTATAAGTAGTTGAATCCTCAGAATCAGTCTATAAGTACCTGAAGCCCCACAATCAGCCCATAAGCAGCTGCAGCCCCACAATCAGTCCATAAGTAGCCGAAGCCCACAGTCAGTTCATAAGAAGCAGAAAACCCACAATCAGTGAAGCCCCACAGTTAATTGTATTGTTATAAATAGTTTTAGTAATTGGAAAAATTAAGTGTGTCATTATAAAAAAATTGCGGTGATTGTTAGCCTTCACTGCATATTCCGATCATATGATTTAACATTAATCGTGAAGTATCTTTTTATATAACTAAGCTACTTTCAAACTTGTTTTGAAAAGTAGTAATGACGAACTGTATTACAAACATTAGTGAGGTTTATAAATAGACATATTATCGTGTAGGTTCACTCCTACCTGTGTCCTGGGTGAAAGAACAAAGAACGTTTCCACGTGTTGTTGAGCTAAATATTCGTCTCGTTGATGTCCGAAGCCGGGATATACGTCATACTCGTTTTTCAACTGTTTCAAGGTTTCCAGAGTGATGTGTACTCGCCTATAAAAAGGTAAATAACTTCTACTTTGCATATTTCGGATATTATACAAGGGTTATCACTCTAGACATCCTGGAACTGATATCTTAAAGGAAAAATATCTAGTGAACAAGCGCCCGCCTCCAACTCTTGGGCTACTATAATCGAAAAGTGGAATTTGAGCCTTACACTTATAACGCACCTACGACCCCAAAGAGAAAAGGGTAATGTTTTCGACGAAGGGGCACAAACAGATTCACGCTAATTACTAAAACATGCTCACCCTAACAATTAAATAAATTGGTAAAGTATAAAAAAATAGTGATTTGAAAACGGAATAAATGTAATGTGCCAAACTTCTTTAAATATCTTTAAAAATATAGATGATTAGAAACAGCATGAAATTGTTTTATTTATGTACATCTCGTCAGTTTAAAAGAAGCAATTATTTCATTAACATTAAATAAGTTTCTGATTGATTTAAAATATCAGAATCACTTCTTTAAAAACTGCAACTCATTATTGGGCCAGAACAGCAAGGATATGATATCTTAGGTGCAGTGTCACAAAAAGCCGGACAAGAGTACTAAAATTATAGGAATTTCTACCTATAATGGCAAACAAAGTGAAATGACCGCCACAGACACCCGGAAGTAGATCATTCAAATATTATGGAGTATAATGTAGGCTTCCTATAACGAAATATTTCAGTTGCTGTTTCTTATAAAAAGAAAGTCTTTCACATAAATATTTCTTTATTTCAATCTTTTAATCCTGAGAACTATTAAGAAGGCTAATAGCAAGACTAACTCTATTTTGTTACTTATGAAAGTAGTCCTCTCTATTTTCTTACTTTTGAAAGTAGTCCTCTCTATTTTGTTACTTATGAAAGTAGTCCTCTCTATTTTGTTACTTATGAAAGAAGTCCTCTCTATTTTGTTACTTATGAAAGTAGTCCTCTCTATTTTCTTACTTTTGAAAGTAGTCCTCTCTATTTTGTTACTTATGAAAGTAGTCCTCTCTATTTTGTTACTTATGAAAGTAGTCCTCTCTATTTTGTTACTTATGAAAGTAGTCCTCTCTATTTTGTTACTTATGAAAGTAGTCCTCTTATTTCTTACTTATGAAAGTAGTCTTCTCTATTTTGTTACTTATGAAAGTAGTCCTCTCTATTTTGTTACTTATGAAAGTAGTCCTCTCTATTTTGTTATTTATCAAAGTAGTCTTCTCTATTTTGTTACTTATGAAAGTAGTCCTCTCTGTTGTGTTATTTATGCATAGTATATAAATATTTTATCTATGAAACTGAACATTGTAGTTGTTATAAAGAATCAAATGCACAAACTGTGTATACATATTCGATGACGAGGAACCCACTGTTGCGTCAGCGAGTCACATGACTACTGTGACGCCACGTTCTAGAACTATCCTGTACTTTGGCGAATGCTCTAGTATTTACTAGATATAGGGTAGTCGGGTATATAAAAGAGGGTGACAACGTGACAGTAATGTAATGTGTGTGTAGATAGTGAGTAATTGAACTGCAGTCACAGGGTATTGTTGAAGTTAACGTTCGTTCGTTATAGTGTTTGTTTTAACGCGAATATTGAAATTAAGTGTTTCGTAAAGTTATATTCGGAAAGAATAAACCAGTTTTATTAAGTAAAGACTTGTGTCGTTAAAGTTTCGTTGGAACGAAGTTACCGAAAAATCAATTAACAAACGGAAACGTAACACCACTAATATTGGCTGGAGACGGTTTGAATGGATAATGAAGAAAAACTTTAATATAAGTTTAACATAACAGTAAATGTACAACGTTTCGACAAAGTTTTGTCATCATCAGTCTCCAGTCATTATTAGTGTATACATATAATACACGCAAACAAATAAATATTTTAAATGTGACAAATTTAAGTTTTTCGAAATGTCGTTTCCCTATACACCATACAAGAGATTGTTGATTCAAACTCACCCAGGTTTTCCAGATTGTTCCATATGACTAGCTATTGTAACGTCTCGTGACCAAATGTCAAACTGCCATTTGCGGAGTCCGATAAGTCCACTCAGAACATTTCCAGTGTGCACTCCAATGCGCATGTCAACGTCTATTCCTTGTTCCTCACGGACAGTCCTTATAATGTAAACACAGATTAGTTTCGAGAATCCTGTAGATAATGTATCTGCATGTTTCGTTACCTAGTAACAAAATGTTAATAAAAAACTAGGAACGATTAAAAAAAAATACTAAAGCAGATAACATATGTACAACAAGAACACATTTACATAATGTTATGGATTTCTTAGATTTTTTTTATGTTGTGACAATGTAGAGATTGGTGTGTAGCAATGAACAAAGGTATTTAATCTCAAGTGCTCAAAAGACCAGAATATTTAAACAAATGTCAGCTTTGATCTACCTGATAATGTCAATCATGTCAAGTCCCATTTCGACGCTGTTTTTTGCATGGTCTACATCAGTTTCAATCACACCTGCCACACAATAGTAGCAGTCTCCAAGTAGTTTGACACGTGTGCATTTATTTTTCTAGAATTAGATAAATGGAAGTTACTTTAGAAGTAGGAAAATATCTACCTTTTCTATCTCTCGCCTATATTTAAAACTCATAGTGGGAATTCTAGCAAGTGTAACCTGTTAACGTAGGAGAAAATAAAATAAAATAAATCGTTAAACAGATACCAACCTCTGGTATACTGATGATTTTAAACATGAAGTCAAAACGAAAGTGTAATTTGTTTTTGTTACCTTAATATAGGGCTTTAAAATAGAAACCAGTTCATTTTAACATACTGACCTGGCTTATATGATATTCAATACATTACACGTCAGCTCATTAATAACTGTAATTAATTTTAATTTTATTATGCCAGAATACGGCCTGATGAAATAATTAAAAAACGATACATGTTGTTGCCTATAATCATCAGTAAAAAGGCCTCGTCAGGATAATATATAAAATAATTCATATAACTTATTGATACCTATAACCATCAGTAAAAAAGGCCTCGTTACGATAATATATAAAATAGTTCAGATAAATTATTGTTACCTATAAACATCAGTAAAAAATACCTCGTTACGATAATATACAAAATAATTCATATAACTTATTGATACCTATAATCATCAGTAAAAAGGCCTCGTTACGATAATATACAAAATAATTCAGAGAAATTATTGTTACCTATAAACATCAGCAAAAAATACCTCGTCAGGATAATATATAAAACAATTCAGAGAAATTATTGTTACCTATAAACATCAGCAAAAAATACCTCGTCAGGATAATATATAAAACAATTCAGAGAAATTATTGTTACCTATAAACATCAGTAAAAAATACCTCATCACGATAATATACAAAATAATTCAGAGAAATTATTGTTACCTATAAACATCAGTAAAAAAAGCCTCGTCAGGATAATATATAAAACAATTCAGAGAAATTATTGTTACCTATAAACATCTGTAAAAAAGGCCTCGTCACGATAATATATAAAATAATTCAGAAAAATTATTGTTACTTATAACCATCAGTAAAAAAGGCCTTGTCACGATAATATATAAAACAATTCAGAGAAATTATTGTTACCTATAAACATCAGTAAAAAATACCTCATCACGATAATATACAAAATAATTCATATAACTTATTGATACCTATAACCATCAGTAAAAAAGGCCTCGTTACGAGAATATATAAAATAGTTCGGAGAAATTATTGTTACCTATAACCATCAGTAAAAAAAAGCCTCGTCGCGATAATATATAAAATAATTCATATAACTTATTGATACCTATAACTTTCAGTAAAACAGTCCTCGTCAGGATAATATATAAAATAGTTCGGAGAAATCATTGTTACCTATAACCATCAGTAAAAAAGGCCTTGTCACGATAATATATAAAATAATTCAGAGAAATTATTGTTACCTATAACCTGGCTAAATTGATAAACTTCTACTGTAGCTCCTGAACTTCGGATTTGAACTTCGGATTTCAAGAACAGCACACAATGTAACACAATTTAATGACAAGTCACAAATTACAGTGGCAGATAGCAACACAAAACAAACTAATCATGATTCTGTCACGACAGAGAGCGATATGGATGACATATAAAACAAACTAATCATGATTCTGTCACGACAAAGAGTGATATGGATGACATATCTCATAACTTAACTTATAGTCATACCTCAGCTTTTTCATCAAAGCGTCCAAACAGCTCATTCAACGTCATAACGAGTTCGTTTACTTTCAGATTCGCTGTTAGCAACATGGAATTCACGATATCGGCGTACAATATGCTGAAAACAACAACAACACACGTTTAGATATTCACATAATAACACTGAACCATTTGTGTTTATTTATCTGACGACTGTTTTAGTTTTCAGTGAATCACTAGGTCACATCTATAATGAGGTTTTCATATTTCAGTTCTCTTCTGCATCTAATTACTATAAGTACTCGTGAACTAGAGCCGAGTCCACCATCGTGGTAGTTAAGCCTTTGAAATAGGTAAATCAACTTTCTGAAAAAGTTCAATCCACTTAAAATTAATTCATCTTGTTGAACTACATCTTTGACTTGTTAGAAGAAAGACCAGCCTTTGTGTGGGCCTATTTTATCATTTAAATGCGACACGAAACAGCCTGCACAAAAGTCTTTATTTAAAAACAAAAATTCCGGACAGAATAAAAATAATGAGCCTTTTGTTCACGTTAGCCAAATATTGTATGAATCTGCTACTTTTTCTTATAATGAAAACGTGATTTTTAGATTTATAACTTGTTACAGCTGTTAGTTAGGGGTGGTGTTAAAAAAAGTCGGAGATATATTTGATCTGCCCCCCCCCACACACAACAAAAATGAGTTGGTTGTTCTAATGATGAAAATGAGAATTATTTTATGATAGGAAGGGGTTACCCCCCATCTCCACTTTGATAATTGGAGTTTTTTTAGCGGTTTTGCGTCATTTCTGACAGTACTGTCATGTACTTGACTATATATGTTTATTTACCTTTAAAACAAGTTTTAACTCTATGAATGTTGCTGTCCTCAATACCTTGTAGGCGGCTAGAGGTGTTCCGTTTTCGAAAATATTAATGATAGATCAAACTGTACATAATGTAGGTCTGGATGACCAACTTGAAACTGACCATATACCAGATCACTTGTTTTACAATGTCCACCCTTCTCAACAGGATCACCACAAAACAATGAAGTGACTGATCATATACCGGATCACTTGTTTTACAATGTCCACCCTTATCAACAGGATCACCACAAAATAATGGAGTGACTGACCATATACCAGACATTGTAAAACAAGTGATATGATCCTGTTGAGAAGGGTGGCACAAAACAATGGAGTGACTTACCATATACAGGATCACTTGTGTTACAATATACATCTTTTTCAACAGGATCATTACAAAACAATGGAGTGACTTACCATATACCGGATAACATG
>NW_013673021.1:34840-40472 GCF_000517525.1 Limulus polyphemus | reverse complement strand
AAGGTGAAACTGTAGCTTGTCTGACCGTACTTCAGGTAGTGTCTCTAGGTAGCTAAGGTGAAACTGTAGCTTGTCTGACCGTACTTCAGGTAGTGTCTCTAGATAGCTAAGATGAAACTGTAGCTTGTCTGACCGTACTTCAGGTAGTGTCTCTAGATAGCTAAGGTGAAACTGTAGCTTGTCTGACCGTACTTCAGGTAGTGTCTCTAGATAGCTAAGGTGAAACTGTAGCTTGTCTAACCGTACTTCAGGTAGTGTCTCTAGATAGCCAAGATGAAACTGTAGCTTATCTAACCGTACTTCAGGTAGTGTCTCTAGATAGTCAAGATGAAACTGTAACTTATCTAACCGTACTTCAGGTAGTGTCTCTCGGTAGCTAAGGAGAAACTGTAGCTTATCTGACCGTACTTCAGGTAGTGTCTCTCGGTAGCTAAGGTGAAACTGTAGCTTATCTGACCGTAGATCAGGTAGTGTCTCTATATAGCTAAGGTGAAACTGTAGCTTATCTGACCGTACTTCAGGTAGTGTCTCTAGATAGCTAAGGTGAAACTGTAGCTTGTCTAATCGTACTTCAGGTAGTGTCTCTAGGTAGCTAATCTATTATGTTATTTTGGAAGAAAAAAGGATTAATAAAGTAATAAACACGTAAGTTTGATCACGTTTATGTTTGGAGAGCGTATTTCCACTTTGAGAAAAGTAAAGGTAACAACCGCCTGTTTCTGGCCTCAGAAAGATCTATTGGTGAAGTTATTGTGACCATAGCATCTATGAAATACTGTACATTAGCAAACATGATAAAACTATGTACGGCCTTCGTGATACTTTCCCAGAACGAAAATTAATTCACTTTCTTGTCGTTTTTTTGTTATGTAGAAGAAGAGAGGATAAAAAAACTAGGAGCAGCAGTTAAAACAACACTTACTGAACAATGAGAGTCATATATAAAACACATTTTTGTTATATCTAGATAGATATCCAGAGAGTCATATATAAAACACATTTTTGTTATATCTAGATAGATATCCAGAGAGTCATATATAAAACACATTTTTGTTATATCTAGATAGATATCCAGAGAGTCATATATAAAACACATTTTTGTTATATCTAGTTAGATATCCATTAAAATAGAGCAGTTTCTTTGTCGTTTCAAGGCGAGTTAAATGGTGCGTCTGCCATCTTGCCACCTTCACATGTACGGTTAGACAAGCTACAGTTTCACCTTTGATCAAACTTACGTGTTTATTACTTTATTAATCCTTTTTTCTTCCAAAATAACATAATAGATTAGATCAAAACATAAATGAATTTTAATAATTGAGCTATAAAGTAAAGAAAAAATTAAGAGTTCAAACATAAGTATAAAATAATTATGTTAATTTTTACCGTTTTTTTTACTTTTTTTGCTCTCACTTTCTTTCTTAGTTTATCAGATTTTATGATTCAAAATCAGAAACCGAAAATTTAGAAAATAAATTAAAATCTCGAACTGAAAACAAACTACTTTGGACATACTTGGGAAGACAATTATAAGGTACACATCTGTGTAAAACCAAAGCTACAGTTATTGTAAGCTTTTAAAACGGACAGCAGTCGTGCCTGTTTCGTTAGAATGGAGAACAGTGCACACTTTACACGATCAGACGAGCAATCGTGCACACTTTACACAATCAGACGAACAGCAGTGCACACTTTACACAATCAGACAAACAGCAGTGCAAACTTTACACAATCAGACGAACTGCAGTGCACACTTTACACAATCAGACGAACAGCAGTGCAAACTTTACACAATCAGACGAACTGCAGTGCAAACTTTACACAATCAGACGAACTGCAGTGCACACTTTACACAATCAGACGAACTGCAGTGCACACTTTACACAATCAGACGAACAGCAGTGCAAACTTTACACAATCAGACGAACAGCAGTGCACACTTTACACAATCACACAAACAGCAGTGCAAACTTTACACAATCAGACGAACTGCAGTGCACACTTTACACAATCAACTCTACACATTCCCTATTCAGACTTGTACGATGGCCATAGCAAAGACAATTTCCTTTAATACTAAAATAAATTCAACAAAACACATCCCTAACACAAATATAAGTTTTTACACCTGAATTGGCTACGCTTTCACGACGAAACGAGAAGCCTTAAACCTCAATATCGAATATTACACTATCTAACACACGACTTCCATATAACAGAAATCTTGAAATCACATTTGAAAACGCGTACATAAGCATATACATGTAATTTGTAGATAACAAAGGGCTTCTTGTCCATCTAGACCGTCCCATCAATTAAACTTTAAAAGAAAACGTCCAAAAGCCAGTACTTATCTTTCAAATATTTATCAAGTTTTCCTTAAACTCCCTTACATTAACTGCAACCACCACATATTAAGTTAACCCATTGCAAAGGGCAACCACCACCCTCTTAGACAAATTTATAATTGAGTCCCCTAGCCCTACCATTCTCATCATTAAATAATATAAAAGATGATACATCAATCAACACTATCAATTACCTTAACAATCTTAAACACCTCAATCAAATCCCCTCTAACTTTTTTTCCCAGAGAAAACAGTTTCAGAGATCTTAACCTGTCCTTGAATGACCTTCCACCCCAGCTACCATCCTCTGAACCTTTGGAACAATTTAATGTCCTTCTTAAGGTAAGGCACCCAATATTGGGTACAAAACTACCTCATCAATGGCTTGTGCAATGAAATTATAACATCTTTAGACACGTATTCAATATTTCTAAAGATACAACCCAAAATCTTATTTGTCCTACCACTAGCAATAGCACATTGGAAGATCCTTTTCTTCCACACCACTGTTAAGGTTATTCCCTTCAAAGTTATACTCATAATTTGAATTGTGATATCCCACATATACTATGTTGCATCTATTATAATTAAGAGCCATCTAACATTTATTCGACCAACTCACCAAATAATTAAAATCCTTTTGTAAAACAGTAGCATTTTCCTCACAGCTAGCAACATCCAAAACCTTAATATCATCAGCAAACTTAAATAATTTATTGACCATTCCTTCATTTGTGTCACAGATATAGATCAAAAAGATAAAATGTCTTCCACTCGTCACATTAATTCACAACGCCATTTTATAACAATCTTCTGCTTTCTTCCATCCAGCCAATTTTCTATCCAATTAGACGATACATCCACAACACTTACAGTACGGCACAAATTGGGCATGCGCAAAAACAAAAAGCCACAACATGTACACGAAATAAGTTGTGGGAATGAAGTAAATGTTATAATACAGTACCCTCTAATAATTTATAAGGTAATACGTGTTTTGTAATTCTTCCTAACAACATAGAAACGTCATTCTTTCCAGAACCCATTAGTATAGATCTGCTGTATTACATATAACACAAGGAGATTGCAATGGTTCCAAATTGCCTTATAGAACATGACTAACTCTCTTGTTACTTGTGGAATAGCTTCTTCAAACATCGCTGTCTCGTTTGTCATAAAATATAAATGGTGTTCTTTTTTTCCAGTTTACAATCTACTACGTATTGCATTCCCGCAAGTATTTTGTGACCTTTTTTGCGAATGTTCAGTACTGGTACAGTTTATTTGCAATACATCAGTTACAAGAGAGTCGCGTGTGAGATAGTAATATCTGATATTGAGGTTAAGCGAAAATGTAGCCAACTTAAGTGTGCAAGTTGTTTTGGTACTTCTTAGAATATTGAACGTAATTGTCTTTGCAATGGTCGTCGCACAACTCTGAGTAGTGGATGTGTATGGCTGATATACTTATCAACCACACTAGTAGGAGAAAGTGAAAAGTGAATTTAAAAATTGTATTCAAAAATTTTTGTTTTCTACTTTTCAACTGGAGAAATTAGAAAAAGAGGGAAATGAATGAAGAGTGGAAAGAACCTTAAAACACAACGTGTTGAGTACAGTGTCTACAACCTCTTTAAATGGTGTCTCGTTTTTATGTTTTAATTATATCATTTAATCTAAAAGTTTAACTTTAAGAATAACGAAGCAGTCCAGTAATTAAATAAAACATAAAATAACACATAATTTAAATAAATAAATAAGGGGTGGGGAGGCTGCGAAACATTTGAAACATGAACTTAAAAGAAACCTTTCTTTAATCCTTTCCACTTTATACTAGAACATAAATCACCCTAAAAAGACTCGCATGGAAGTTTTCTTATGAAAGTGATCTTAAAACTTAAGTCACAGAATATTATGCAATAAAAACAAAACCTACTGGTTTCTGTTGAAACGTTTTTGGTAGATTTTTGATATGACGTGCTTCTAGTAGCTGAGTGAAGGTGGCTCTCTCTAGTGTTCTCAAACAATTTCTTTACTCGGTCATCAGGACTAATGTGAGAATGGTGCAAGTAAAACGATGTTTTGTTAGCTGAAGGGGGGTTTAATGTAAGAGATGGCTCGTACCTTTTCACACGGCTACCAACCGAACCTACTTTGCTGAATCTCCTGAGGTGGCGATGGTCAGACTTTGACCTGTTATTAACAGTAGTAGTAGCAGTAGTAGGTCGAAAATGACAACATTGAAACTCTCCAAGTTTAGGTCTGTAGGAATTCCTCACACATTTGAGGGCAAGTCGATGATGGTTAGAACCTCTTTGCGCCTCCTCCTCGAATATATATTTACCAGTATACCCACCGTCTTCAGACCAAACGAAACTTTCGTCTGATGGCGAGGACTGATGAGAACAACCGTCGGAACTCTAGTGGAAAAACGACATACTACTAAATTTATATATGTATTTTTATTTATTTATTTTTGACATTTAGAACCAATTAATTTTCAAAGAGTTCAAGTCAACCTTATTAAAACTAGACTTATTATATTCCACAGAAAAAATTATATGATGAAAAAAAAATATCATTGAAATGAATGAGGGCAAAATAAACAAATTACGCCTGTTTAGATATTATATTACGTATGGTGTCTCAGTGGTATACTTGACGGCTTATAACGCCAAACATCAGGGTTTGATACCTGCAGTAAACACATCGCAAAAAGCCTATTGTGTAAGTTTGTGCTTAAAAGCATAAGACATTATAAACAATAAAAATTAAATTTGTGAAGTTATGTAAGCTGTTTAATTAAGAAAGTACTCGTCAGTTGTTCTGAGATGAGAATATTGCAATTTCAGTAATTAGTTACCGGAGACACCCGTAATTAGAGAGCCTTTTCAACAAAGAATGGTGCATTTAAAAAACTTAAAGTTACACATTTTCTTAAATATCTTAATAAACAACATTCATGATGTTAGAAAAACACGTAGGTTGAAGAAGTCTTGATAGAAATGAATAAAAGCCCCTATAACCCGAGCGCTTTTGAAAGGTGGACCTTTCTTCTTCGGCCAGGCATGGCTAGGTGGTTAGGGCACTCGACTCGCAATCTGTGGAATCACTTGAATTATGATATATTTTTTGTGGTGTTTTTGAATTCTTTTTAACTCACCATATAGTAACCTAAATCAACTTAGGTATATGAATGATATTATGACATTGTGCCTAACTTATTATTCAATATTATACGACAGGCCAACTGGATGTATATATATATGTTACAGATTTATTCT
>NW_013673021.1:26663-34419 GCF_000517525.1 Limulus polyphemus | reverse complement strand
TTTGTGTTCAGGAGCTGTATTGGCTTCGCTACCAGGTGTCTCCGACAAATTAGGTTTATACATCTATTTTTTATCTGTTTTCAGGAGCTGTATTGGCTTCGCTACCAGGTGTCTCCGACAAATTAGGTTTATACATCTATTTTTTATCTGTTTTCAGGAGCTGTATTGGCTTCGCTACCAGGTGTCTCCGACAAATTAGGTTTATACATCTATTTTTTATCTGTTTTCAGGAGCTGTATTGGCTTCGCCGCCAGGTGTCTCCGACAAAATAGGTTTATACATCTATTTGTTGTTTGTGTTCAGGAGCTGTATTGGCTTCGCTATCAGGTGTCTCCGATAAACTAGATTTATACATCTATTTTTTATCTGTTTTCAGGAGCTGTATTGGCTTCGCTACCGGGTGTCTCCAACAAATTAGGTTTATACATCTATTTGTTGTTTGTTTTCAGGAGCTGTATTGGTTTCACCACCAGGTGTCTCCGACAAATTAGGTTTATACATCTATTTGTTGTTTGTTTTCAGGAGTTGTATTGGCTTCGCCGCCAGGTGTCTCCGAAAAATATTGTTTATGCGGCTATTTCTTGTTTGTGCTCAGGGGCTGTATTGACTTCACTACTAGTTCGTGTTACATATTTATATGTACATATGTATATCATCATTAAACAGTTGGTCCACAGTATAATATCGAATAATGAATTAGGCACAATGTCATAACATTATTCACATTTAGGTTATTGTATGGTGAGTTAAAAAGGACTCAAAACCCAATAAGTTGCATACACACTTCACTAATAGGCCTAAATGTATATTTTTAATTTGCTGCCCGAAGCTGTGCTGATGAGCCTTGAATAGGCGAAACTGCAGCCTACAGCAGAAGTTACAGCCAATCAGAGAATGCGTTAGACCTCTACGTCACAGATTCTCTTTTCAGTTTGACCTTTGGTGAAAATAAATCTGTAATATATATTAGTATACATAATTTGACATTAATTTTTCGATCTGAACAAAGCCTATTTCTTAGCCGGTCTCTTGACATCAACAATATACTTGCTAACAAAACCTAGAAGGTCTCCACGAATATTTTACAGATAAACACAAGAAACAGATCATAACAAGTATATGGTAGTAGATACCCGTTCAGTAGTCGACATATCAATCGATATCTTTCAAAAACAAAACAGCCACATACGAAATTAGACAATTTAATAAGTGAAAAATTGGTGATGATTATGAATTAAATGTATGTAGTGGCAGATAACCTTTCAATAGTTGACAACTGATAAATATAAATCTATATCTCTTGAAAAAAACAACAGTACAATCAAAATCAGATGATAAGCATACACTTTTGAAGCAAAAGCAAACGAGCTATAAGTTACATATAGACTAATTCAACAAGTATACTCACAAGATAACTACTGATGTTTCACGGATACCTTACTTTGTACGACAAAACTTCTAAAAATGTTCGTGAATATTTTCCAAAGATTATCATCGAATAGATAGCATATTATCATGTTAGATAGAAAAACAATACACTAAATCTGACAGAAAAAATAAGTAGATTCTGTACCTAAACGCTGTAATAGATAGTTTTGTTTGTTTGGAATTAAGCACAAAGCTACACAATAGGCTATCTCTACTCTGCCCATCACGAGTATCGAAACTCGGTTTCTAGCGTTGTAAGTCCGCAGACATGCCGCTGTGCCATTGGGGGGCGTAATAGATAGAATTTCAACAAAATAAGCTAAAGTTCATACTTTATTTAATACTTCCAAACGACAGCTCACCAATTATAAATATTGGTTTTTATACAAATAAAGGATATGATAAACATTGAATGTCAACAAAATAAGCTAAGGTTCATACTTTATTTAATACTTCCAAACAACAGCTCAACAATTATAAATATCGTTTTTTATACAAATAAAAGACATGATAAACAAGTGCCCTGGTATAAAGTAAAGATCTTACAAATAAAAGACATGATAAACAAGTGCCCTGGTATAAAGTAAAGATCTTACAAATAAAAGACATGACAAACAAGTGCCCTGGTATAAAGTAAAGATCTTACAAAGACATGATAAACAAGTGCCCTGGTATAAAATAAAGATCTTACAAATAAAAGACATGATAAACAAGTGCCCTGGTATAAAGTAAAGATCTTACAAATAAAAGATATGATAAACAAGTGCCCTGGTATAAAGTAAAGATCTTACAAATAAAAGACATGATAAACAAGTTCCCTGGTATAAAGTAAAGATCTTACCTATTAGAAGAAAAATATTTCCAGTCATTAGATGTACATGATACTAATTTAAGTTAGGCTTAAACCTTATTCTCTTATCATGGTTATTAAAGATTACAATCATGTGTATTTTCGTTTTCTTAAAAAAAAAACAACAACTAAACAAGCCTGAAACTTTAATTAATTTTCATGACCAAATAATTATATTGTCTGGTTTGTAGTTGAATTTCGCGCAAAGCTACACGAAGGTTATCTGCGCTAGTCGTCCCTAATTTAGCAGTGTAAGACTAGAGGGAAGGCAGCTAGTCATCACTACCCACCGCCAACTCTTGGGCTACTCTTTTACCAACGAATAGTAGGATTGATCGTCACACTGTAACGCCCCCACAGCTGAAAGAGCGAGCACGATTGGTAGGACGGGGCATCGAACTCGCGACCCTCAGATTGCGAGACGAGCGCCCTAACTACCTGGACATGCCATTTAGAACTGGTAATCGTGCGTTTCGGGATTCGAACCCGCGACCCTCAGATTGCGAGTCGAGCACCCTAACCACCTGGCCATGCCGGGCCAATTATATTGTTATCTATGTGTGTGAGTTCACATTATCATAATCCTTATCTTACTCACCTAACTAGTTAATTGCCACTTTTTTGAAGTCAAAACTAATTTTAGTAAAACCTGATAAGTAAAACTGCGTGGCTAAAGCGTAGCCAGAGGTGCTTAATTCGGAGACTTTAAATTCTAGTCCTATTTGAAAATTAGTTGAAACATTAAGACTTTTCCCGCTAACGGTGGAACGTGTTAGAGCTTGAGATGCTACATGTTAATCCACGTGATTGGAAGCTAAAGTAATAATTTAATATTTACCACTTTATCAGTGCCCTTTTTTTAAAGTAATACAATGAATTTTTATAACAAAACCAAAATTTCTACCCATTTTTGTTCTGTTTTGGTATCCACTATTATTGTCCTAATTTCAAACTTACCAGGGCTATACGTGACCTAATTGTTAGCATGTCCAGCTGTGAACCCGAAGGTTCGTGGTTCACGTTGTGTTGTTACTGAATCGCGCTCTGCAATTTAGGCCTGTGGTTGCGTTACGACAGTAATGGTCAAATCTCACTATTCGATTAGAATAGCTCAAGATTTGGCGGTGGATGCTATTGACTAGCTGCCTTTCCTCTAGTTATCAGTTCAGAATGAGGGACAGATATATGCAGATACCTCTTGTATAGTTATATGCAAATATCCGAAAAACAAACAAACTAAACATAAGTCAATAGCCCACTAAGTAACTGAGTGAAATAACGAGAAAACTGTATCCTGATCATCATGATATTTTTATTCCACAACATTTTAACTATTTCCAATAGCAGGCTGTATTGAGTTTTGATTCTAAGGTTTGACAGCTGCGCTCTCAAATTGTCGAATTTCTAAAAAAAAACAAAAGAAACAAAAACAGAATTTATTTCAAGGTTTCTTTCATATTTATTTTTTAAGTTTTGGAATGTTGGATTTTCTCAGAGCTGAAGCTCCATTTGAATCCCAGTTTACTGCAGGATAGACTAATGATTTACTGATTTACTTAAGTTACAATTTAGATTTGCCGCCATTAAAAATATCGACATAAAAAAACAGCCTTTATTCAAATATTAAGTTTTATTATTATAATAATATCTTTAAAATAAAAAATATCAGTTATTCAAGTGTATTCTAGACATTGAGTGATAAAGAATATAAATAACATAATAATAAAATTAATTAACCATAATAGTTATATTCTTATATTCCACCCCAAATGAATAGCACAGTAAATAAAATATCTATTTATTCTTTGGATTTAGCTATGTAAAAATAATATCTAAAACTATGATAACTAGTTCAAATATTGCAGTAAAAAACTTTTACCGACGATTAATGGAACCTTTTAATTAACCTTTAAATACGTCTAGTAGTGTGTGTCTGGATTTTCTAACGAAACAGTTGTTGCATTAGTTACAAATAATGAGAGTTGTGTTAGCCTCAGTGGAGGATTTCCAGTCCATTATGTCTTTCAAGGTGTACATCAGTGGAGGATTTCCAGTTCCATTAAGTCTTTCAATGAGTATATCAGTGAAGAATTTCCAGTTCCATTACGTCTTTCAATGAGTATATCAGTGGAGAATTTCCAGTTCCATTACGTCTTTCAAGGGGTACATCAGCGGAGGATTTCCAGTTCCATTACGTCTTTCAATGAGTATATCAGTGGAGAATTTCCAGTTCCATTACGTCTTTCAAGCGGTATATCAGTGGAGAATTTCCAGTTCCATTAAGTCTTTTAAGGGGTATATCAGTGGAGAATTTCCAGTTCCATTGCGTCTTTCAAGGTGTATATCAGTGGAGAATTTCCAGTTACATTACGTCTTTCAAGGGGTATATCAGTGGAGAATTTCCAGTTCCATTACGTCTTTCAAAGGGGTACATCAGCGGAGGATTTCCAGTTCCATTATGTGTTTCAAGGGGTATATCAGTGGAGAATTTCCAGTTCCATTACGTCTTTCAATGGGTATATCAGTGGAGAATTTCCAGTTCCATTATGTCTTTCAAAGGGTATATCAGTGGAGGATTTTTATTTCCATTGTGCCTTTCAGGAGGTATATCAGTGGAAGATTTCCAGTTACATTACGTCTTTCAGGAGGTATATGGGAGAGGCAAGACAAAATTTCGTGTATAATGTATCAATACAAATATTGTTTAAAACTTGGCTAACATAAGAGAAATATTCTACGCTAAGGCTTATGGTAAGCTACCAATGGTAAATTGTGGTTTAAACTGTGAGGAACTTCGGGAAAAGATAAAAGAAAAATATTAAAAAAACATTATACTACAATTACAATGATGACACAATATTGTTTCTTAAATACAAAATAATCTGCTATTTTTATCGAAAAACTTTCCACACAAACAGACTTAAACTAATATTGTCTTTGGTAAACAAATTGTAACGAATCTAATCCATCAAGGAATAGGATCTTCCTGCAGTGAGGAACTTAAATCCAGCCCATTACAGATGAAAGTGATCTGTAGTCAAGTAACAGGCTATTTCAAATATGTTTTGTGGTCAGACTGTAGATATTGACGTTAAACTATTGGTTCTATTTGAATGTTCAGATGGAAAGGCTCTTACTCTTTTTGAAACAAATGAAGCAGTTCTTAGGAGAAGCCCCCCCCCCTATATTTAAGTGGTATAATCAATCACTCTCTCAGCTAACCAAACTACTCAACTTACTTTGCGCTGCCCCCAGTGGCACAGTGGTATATCTGCGGACTTACAACGTAAGAATCCGGGTTTCGATACCCGTGGTGGGCAGAGCGCAGATAGCCCATTGTGTATATTTGTGCTTAATTACAAACAAAATCTTCGGAAAAAGAATATTCCATTTGAAAATTAGATTGC
The DNA here is from genome assembly GCF_000517525.1 of Limulus polyphemus. Classification (NCBI taxonomy): domain Eukaryota; kingdom Metazoa; phylum Arthropoda; class Merostomata; order Xiphosura; family Limulidae; genus Limulus; species Limulus polyphemus. Next base: position 28,734 of record NW_013673021.1, on the reverse strand, counting down.
CCTGACACCACTAACTCTAATTGGTTGAGATAATTTAGACGATACCCACATCATAGGCTCAACTGCAATAGCATATTGCTGTACAACACCCTAAGCTTCTTCATGTGAATGTTAGATGCTGCCAAAAACAGTGGAACGTTTCTAGAGGACAATTTTCGATCACTTTATGTACATGGAAAAATCGCAATGAATTTTATATTTTACCAGTTTTACATAATATTTTGTTACCTGTACAAACTCGTTGGCTACTTTTGAAGATATTTATTGATAGAATTTTAAAGCAATGATTAAGCTCTCGAACATTACCAGGATTTGCTTTAATGACCCTTTACGAACATTACCGGTATCTGCTTTAATGACCCTTCTCAATCATGACCAGTATTTGCTTTAATGACCCCTTATAAACATTACCAGAATTTGCTTTAATGACCCCTTATGAACATTACCAGAATTTGCTTTAATGATCCTTTATTAACATTACCAGAATTTGCTTTAATGATCCTTTATTAACATTACCAGAATTTGCTTTAATGACCCTGTATTAACATTACCAGCATTTGTTTTAATGACCCTTTACGAGCATTACCAGTATTTGCTATAATGACCATTTATGAACATCAATAGTAATTGCTTTATTGACCCTTCTCAATCTTGACCAATATTTGTTTTAATGAACCCTTTACGAACATTACCAGTCTTTGTTTTAATGACCCTTTATGAACATCACTAGTATTTGCTTTAATGACCATTTATGAACATTACCAGTCTTTGTTTTAATGACCCATAAATGGTCATTAAAGCAAATACTAGTGATGTTAGTAAAAAGTCATTAAAACAAATTCTGGTAATGTTTATAAATGGTCATTAAAGCAAAAACTTGTAATGTTCATAAATAACATTACAAGTTTTTGTTTTAATGACCCTTTACGAACATTACCAGTATTTGCTTTAATTACCTTTCTCATGCAAATGGTCTTGTATTAACTGTGATTCGGGTTAAAATTTCGAATTATTGAATAAATCTAACAAGCTTTTCCAAAGTGAACGATCTCAGGTCCAAAAAGTTTAAATTTGTATAAAATTGCTCCTTTCAGGATTAGGTAATGCTTAAAATCTTAACTCAGATTTTCTAGAAGTTCAAAATGCCTGGTAACTTTTATTAGGTAAGGGTCGTCACTGATGCACTCAAGTTTCAATATCAAACTTCAAATGACCAACTGAATATCATTACTTTCAAAAATCCTCGTAGAAAGACTCTTTGAGTAGATTAAAAGACGAAAAAATGAAGAAGGTCTCCATTAAAGAAAATTACCATCCGAACAATTACAGATACCAAAACTGGAATGAAACAAAGAACAATCGTAAAAAAAAATACGCAGAGAAATTTGTGTTGGGTTAAACTCTGACTAAGAAAATATTTTTTAAATCTTAATGCTATCTTGGAAAATTGTTTGGGTTTATTGAATAATTAACCAGTTTATGTTAATGACACGTTAACTTCCTTTTCCAATTCAATACCCCCCCCCCCCAGTGTGGATACAGGACACAAAGCTGCGTAATGGGCAACGAACAAACCATTTCAATAAAATGTGTTGAGGTCAATGTCACCTTGTTTAGGTTGTATCGTATTGAGTTTTGATTCCACAAAATAAGGCTTGTCATGGCCAAGTGGTTAGGGCGTTCGAGTCGCAATTTGAGGGTCGCGTGTTCGAATCCCCGTCCCACCAAACATGCTCACCCTTTCAACCTTACTTCCTTCAGCTGCCTTCCTTCTAGTCTTTCACTGCTATGTTAGGGACGGCTAGTACAGATAGCCCTTGTGTAGCTTTGTGCGAAATTCAAATCCACAAAATATAACAAAAAAGGTGTTATCCAAATTTTGATAATATCATTCATACCAAAATATTTTTGTTATGGGCTGCCAATTTTTGTACAAAAAAATTCATTATTTTGTCAGAATTTTGAGGATTTCATTTACTAAAGTTGAAGTAAAAATTGTCGAATTTACAGGAATTTTCAGGATATTTTGTTTTGTTTGTTTGTTTCTTTGTTTGTAATTCAGCACAAAGCT
>NW_013673021.1:20978-26107 GCF_000517525.1 Limulus polyphemus | reverse complement strand
ATTTTTATCTGCGCAGCCGGAATTTGTCTTCACGAAGCGAAGATACAGTTTAAGTTAAAGCTGTTAGGTTCGAAGAAGAGAAATAAATCAGACACCTTTTCATATAACTTGTGAAGCCGAGCATGGCCTGGTGGCTATGACACTCGACTTTCGGGTCGCGGGTTCGATTCCAGTCAAAGAATATGCTCGCCCTTTTAGCTGTGGAGGATTTCTAAGATGACGGTCAATTACAGTTTTTGTCCCTAAAGAGTTGGTTTTGGGTGCTGTTGACTAGCTGTCTTCTCTCTTTAGTCTGTTATTTCTTAGCTACGCAAGGCTAGCATAGATAGTCCTCCAGTAGCTTTGCGCAAATTTTCCAAAAACAGACAAACATACTTGGTAGCTTATAAAGCTCTATATTCGTTATAGAATTCGATACAACTACACAGAATTGTTCTGATAAGCTATTTAATTCAAGACCCATGTCAGCTGAAGATAAAATCGCTTTCCAATGTCCTCCAACGGTATCAGCGGTATTTGATGTCCGATAAGAGTGATTATAACTTACACAATCAATATCTTCTTAATGCTCATCTGTCTAATGGAAGAGCTAAACGTTTATAGGTCAACACGTGATTAGATATCTAGTTGAGTAGCTAAATATCTATAGGTCGTCAAGTTCTCAAATATCTGGTTGAATACCTATATATCTACAGGTCAAAAAATGCTAAGATATCTGGTTGAATACCTATATATCTACAGGTCAAAAAATGCTAAGATATCTGGTTGAATACCTATATATCTACAGGTCAAAAAATGCTAAGATATCTGGTTGAATACCTATATATCTACAGGTCAAAAAATGCTAAGATATCTGGTTGAATAGCTAAACATCTATAGGTCTACAATGTGACGGATTTATTATTATATATCTATTTTAATATCGATGTTTGTTTAAATCAAAATACATTTATATTTAGAAATGTACATCACGTATACTGTTAAATATGTATTGCGAAACTACCGCCTATTCTCTAAAGCTGTAGAAGATTCTCGAGTGTAGGATTATCCAGCTTTCCATATAGATCTAACGAAACAGCGGTAGAGATTATCCAGCTTTCTATATAAATCTAACGAAACAGTGATAGAGATTACCTAGCTTTCCATATGAATCTAACGAAACAGTGGACGAGACTATCCAGACTTCCACATAGACCTAACGAACAGTGGTGGAAACTAACCAGTTTTCCACATAAGCCTAACGAAACAGTGGTAGAGATTACCTAGTTTTCCATATACATGTAGCTTATGTTTAACTTTAATCAATTAGCTATCTGCGCTATGCCCACCACAGGAATCAAGTCCCAAATTTTAACGTTATAAGCCCTCGAGCTTACCGCTGAACAACCAGGAGCTCATTTTTCTGAAGCAATATACTTGGTTTTCATATATAACACATATATATAAAAAAACTATTGTTACGACAGCGGAAGTCACGTGACTCTGGTAATACGTCATGAGATTCTCGAAGGATCTTGACGTTTCCTGGCAACTCTACTGTTTTCTAGGCGCCCTCTTTTTTTTTTTTGTATATAAGCCCAGCAAATAAAGCGGAGATAAGAAAGCAGATAGAGACAGATAATTGAGTCAAGCGAGTGGTAGTGACCGTAAGTAAAATGCGTGAATCGTTGTGGATTATAGCGTGTGTTTAAGATAAAGTGACTGTGGAAATTAAGTGTATTGCAAAGTTGTATTGAGAAAAAATAAACTAGTTTTATTTAAGAAAGAACTTGTATCGCTGAAGTTCTTCGGAAAGAATTTTTACGGGAAATTAACAAACGACCAGAGACATAACACTATGTTATACTTACCCTATTTACAATCCTCTAAACACAAGTAAAGCGTCTTTTGACTTTTCACTGATCTATACAATCTTTCTGGAAATGTCGTTCTTTAACTCTTTGAACAGTAAATGGTGTACACGGAAAGAAATAGAAATAATATATGGGGCTTTTCAAGTTGAAACTTTCCCTTTGTCGATGGCAAAGGAAAACTAGTGAGTCTAAAACTTTGAACAAACTTCACAGAATATTTATTATCCGATATAAACTGTCGTATTAAAGAACTAGATGAAAGACCTCGCATCATAAGTTTAGCAATGTTAGACGAAGTCGCGTTAGTCCTAACTTTTTATAAACATAGATGTTTCTTCTACCGATGTATAGGAGTGGAAAATAACATCGTGTACAAGAAAATGATTTTGTAAAGGAAATACCGGATTGAGTTAGGTTAGTTCCTACGTTCACAAGCAGACAAAGACCTCAGTTTCGTCTAGGCTTAGCTGACGCTAGCAACACTAATAACGAGAGTAGACCATGCAGAATGCTGTTTCTAGGGCCGATTTTACACGCACGTTTAATTACGTGTAGATACGTCAGAGTTCCTCCAATCAGATTGTGATCTAAAGACTAAAATGCTGAATAATAATATGATAGAACAAGTAGCATGTTATTAAAGGTTGTTCGCACGAAACACAAAAACTTAAAACAAACAGGTTACTTACGAATAGAAATGAGAACCACAATACTGTCATTATCTTACTATATAAATTTCAAGGAATAGAAACGTCAAATTCTTTTCACGAACTACAAAACTTAAGAAAGAGACTTATCTTCTCCAAGATATTTAATTAGCGCAAAAATATACGTTACTAATTTAAATAATATATGCTTGAAAATCTAAAGTTTCACTTATTTTTTCAAACATTAGTCTCTAATCTTACACATTTATTAAACGTAGTCTGATACGAGTCTAAAGCAAGCAGCCAAAAATTAAAATAACCAATCAATGCTTACATTTATTATAGTTTGATGTTTGTAGAATGTTATCTTTACCACGATTTAAAATAATAGGCTCTGCACACAAAAAGTACGCGTTAAAGAAATATTTTACTGTATCTTGATATGAGAGAACTTCTTTAGTTTCATATTTCACGCCTTAGCAACATAGTCCAAAACCAATATTTTGACGATTATATTATGTGCTAATAATGGTGAAAAACTAAGTTTACAAGATCTACATAACCATCATTTCTCTACAGGTAGTTCGTAATTATAAAACACTACCGTAAAAGCCCGTCAAAAATAACAGGAAACCAAAACTATTCCGTATAAAACTGGCAACACACAAAATAAATATAAAATTTCCTTTTCAAGGAACATGCTACATATTTCTCTTAAATCCACTCCATATGACTCAGCAAATATGATACACATTGGTGGCTTTGGATAAAACATTAAAACATACGATGACCATATGTTTGCATACACATCTGTTCTTCTTCTAAGGAAAAGTCGTCCTCTTCCCTACAGATAATTGGTATCTTCAGTCTGTTTTAACAAATACTTTTTCGTAATAATTTTCAACCATAGATTTGCGCTAATTATTTATTTATTTTTCACAGGAGTCTTTCCGGCTTTCCTATTCGGATCCTACCTAGTTTGACGTCATAATAATGTGGATGATGTGGTGTCACAAAAATAACGCCATGCCTGATCTGACCCTGAGAACTCCCTCCTTGACAGGCTTTTAAATAGCAGAAAAAGTGCCGAAACTTAAGAGCTATTTACACCTATGTTAGCTATTAAATTTAACTAAAATGGGAACCGCAATCCAAAGAGGAAGTATTATGAGAGAAAAGGTAGAAATACGGATAAAACGAGCGTGACCGACTGACTGACCAACCGACACTTGGCTTAAATATATATAATTTTTATCTCGAGATTTTCTCAGTTAGATCAATAAATGACCACTAGGTGGACCACATCGCACTATAATTCAACATGATATGCAACAAGAAATACATACTATTCTTTCGGTATGACCTTAATTTTTGAAGTACTTTCTTCATAAGCGTAGTGACGTAAAGAAAGGTTTTTCTTATTTATTTAGTTTTTTAGCAAATCTAATCTATCATAGTGTTTAAATATTAATTAAGTAATAAATTTGCCCAATTATTGTACACGCAAAACAAAACACACACAAAACGTGTATACAAACAAATAATAAAACCAAGCATCAGTACAGCTAATGCTAGGCGATTATATAAATTATAAAAATTATACACGCATCACAGAGGACTTAGAAGTGTTAAATATAACTAATACATTACAACAATCAAATAACTCGAAAATGTTAAACATAACTAATACATTACAACAATCAAATAACTCGGAAATGTTAAACATAACTAATACATTACAACAATCAGAGAACAGGAATTATTAGAAATAACTAATACATTACAACAATAAAATAACTCGGAATTGTTAAACATAGCTAACACATTACAACAATCAAAGAACTCGGAATTGTTAAGCATAGCTAACACATTACAACAATCAAAGAACTCGGAATTGTTAAACATAGCTAACACATTACAACAATCAAAGAACTCGGAATTCTTAAACATAGCTAACACATTACAACAATCAAAGATCTCTGAATTGTTAAACATAACTATTACATTACAACACTCAGAGAACTCGGAATTATTAAACATAACTATTACATTACAACACTCAGAAAACTCGGAATTATTAAACATAACTATTACATTACAACACTCAGAGAACTCGGAATTATTAAACATAAATATTACATTACAACAATCAGAGAACTCGGAATTATTAAACATAACTATTATATTATAACAATGAGAGAACTCGGAATTGTTAAACATAACTAATACATTAGAACAATCAGGGTATACGAATTGTTAAACATAACTATTACATTGAAACAATCAGAGAACACAGAACTGCTAAATACAACTAATGCATTACAACAGTCATAAAACTTGGAACTTTTAAACATGACTAATACATTACAACAGTTCTGTGTTAATTCCTATCAAACTTTTTAAGAGCAATAAATCTAGTTCTCTTCGTATCTATGTATTCTGTTGTTTAAAGATTTAAGCTACCTTGATGATCTAACTTACCAACATACTGTTACGACAGCGGAAGTCAAGTGACGCTAGTAACACGTCATGAGATTCTAGAAGGATCATGAAGGCTCGGGGGTTTGCCCAACACCCTCTATTTTTGTATATATAAGCCGGCAAAAGAAGTGACGGTATGAATAATTGC